>NW_012072257.1:3915-7517 GCF_000956235.1 Wasmannia auropunctata | reverse complement strand
GTGCTCTTCCGATCTTAGTAAGATTTAAATGCGCTCGTTCAAACCATGGTTCCGTATAGTACGCACTGATTCTAAAATTGCATATCATTCTATAACACTTTCGATTTTTAATAATTTTATAGTGTATATTTCCATAGCGAAATATATGTATGTAATTTAACATAATTACATAATCTCAATTTTGACACCTTAGACATATTACTTCACTACGCACAACTTTCTTTTCACATAAAAAGTTGTACAAATAATCGAAATGTAGGTCATATTAATAAACTAGAGGTGTGCGAATCAAGCATTTGTATGGCTCGAATCAAATCGAATTTTTGATATGTTCGAAATTGAATAAAATCGAATCTGAAATTTTCACATTTTCATTTGTCGAATCAAATCTCTTCAATTAGAAATAAATAAATTTTGAATTTATAAATTACATTATTTTACGCAATGATTTGAACAAACTGAAGACCTGTTTTCGATTTACATCTCATTACGAAGAATCGTGATCTTACATGATATTATAAACTATAGAAAATATGTAACTAATAATATGCATATACAAGAATAGTTTTTTTTAGAATCCTTTCGAAAACATTATTAATCTACATAGACCACATACATAAAAAATGCTTAATTATTTATTATATAAAAATAATTAATCACGCGGGAGATATAAATAAAGCAATTAAATAAGATAGGCGATTGATTCGAAATTCTCGAACTATTTTATTTCGAATCTTACAAACTCGAATCGAATTCACTGATTCGATTCGATTCGAATATGAACTATTCGTACACCTCTATGATGAACTCATGAAAATGCATATTGAATTTTTGCAAAAATGTTTTGAAATAGTGAAATGTTATCTGACTTACTGCCGAACATGTACTGAATATGGCTAGCTAAAGAATTTGATTAAGAACGTATCCAAACAAATAGTAGATAATGTATTTCAGTATATCACATTATTAGTGCTGATGTTGCTTTGTATAGAACGCATGTACATTCCTCACGCAAAGTCCCATAAGCAGAAAGGAGAGGAATGGGCAAGGGTAAAATGGACCTTGTTTTGCATGAAAATCCACGTGAAACAAATCCAAATCAGTCAAAAATCACTTGGAACTAACTGTATAAAGCGAAAAATTTACTCTTTATATCATAAACATTTCTTTGTTAGTAACTTTTTAGCAAATTATGACCAACGGCTCAAACCTCTTGAATATTGTTCAGAATCATGACCATGACAACATATGACAAGGTCAAGACCATTGGAGGTTGCTCCCATTTTCTTCATTTCTCCTTTTTAATTTATATAATATATTTTTTGTTATATTTGTTATATTATATAGATACAACATTTTTTGATATACAATTAGACGCATACCGTGAAGAAATTTATACGCGAGAGGAAATTTGCGATAATATACTGACAATGATAATAACGGTATGTATAACAATATAAATATAATCGCAATTCTAAACATATATGTATATTAAAATAAATTTTTATGTAGGGTAGTGACACAATCAGTACTACGATAAATTTTGTTATTTTTGTATTGGCAAATTTCCCCGATATACAGGTATGTATATATTTATTCCAAAACAATTTAATTTACTATAGTTAAGTAAACGAAGCGTTGTAAACGACATAATTTACAAGTTTAAAATTGCGAAAGATATATTTTATTGTAATAGTCAGAAAGATTCTTTTCTAACTTATATTATATCATATATGTTGTAATAATTTTAACATTATTTTATTTTTATCTAAACATTATAATTTATTTTTATCGAAACATTATAAAAATATGGATTTAACAATATATTTTATATTTGATTTATATAAATTTTTTTTTAAATATCTTATAATATGTTAATTAGTATTAAACTATAAAAAATATAACTTAAATACTGTCCAATAATTAGCGTTATTTTTTGTGAAATACTAAGCAAAAATTCAGTCAAAATTGTTTTTTTCTACAGTTCTAAATAAAGCAATTACTAGTGCAGCATTAAATATATTGTTTAATTAAGCATTGTAGACAAAAATATCTCTTATATACTTAAATAATACTAATAAATGTAGCGCTATTCCTTATAAAAAATTGAAACAAGAAGTTGAACGTAAACCTTTTTTCTGTACGATGCTGAATGAATGACAACGAAATAGTAATTACTACAATAGTGATCGCTATATTAATCATCATTACAGAAATGTCATTACAGAAAAAAATCGTTTATTACTTTTTGATTCAGTTTTTTACAAAGAATAATGCTATGTAATTAGTGACAATTTAAGTTACATTTTATATAGATACATTATATAGAAACATTATTTTTTAAATACGTGTCACAATATGTGCAACTTTTTATTTAAGGTAACAATTTTTATACAATTTTACAAATATCTAGATTGAGATTATTACCGACGCTTCGATTATGATTAACAATAAGAATAAAATCAAATTTCAATCACAATTGATAAAAAAATCTATGATGTATTATTTTGCATACATTTATATAAATGAGTATTCATTTCATTTATTATTGTAAAAGGAAAAAGCATATAAAGAATTATTGGAAATTTATGGCACTGGAACTGTAAAATCTGTACCAGTTAAATACGACCATTTGAAAAAAATGCAATATTTGGATCGAGTTATTAAGGAAACAATGAGAATTTTCCCTACTGTTCCTATAATTGGACGAGAAACATCAGAAGATTTAAAAATAGGTTCGTTTACTTTTTATAAACAAACAAATATATATTATTAATTTTTATTAAAAATATTTTTTTTTAGAAATAATATAAAATTTGAGATTTAGAGATGCAGATATCAACACATCAATCTTTATTAACTTTAACTTAATTTCGTATTGAACGAAATTGTGATTGAATATTTTTGTTATAAAAATAATTAAATATTTTATAAGAAATGTATTCAAGCACAGTTATAAATGTTTAAAAAAGATTATATTATTTAATTAAAACATAATAATAAAAAAAAACCAAGACTATTTTAATTTCCTGTGTGCAATATAGTTGTGTCAATTATACATATATATCCAATTGTATAATTAATGGCAAATTGTATTATTTATTTCTGTTATAATTATAATAATCTATTAATATAAAAGTACATGTTTTAGGGAATGTAATAATTCCAAAAGGTGCAGATATTATTATAGCAATTATGAAAATGCACCGAGACGAAAAGTATTGGCCAAACCCATTGGTGTTTGATCCTGACAGATTTCTTGAAGAAAGAAAAAAAGATTGTTATCTTCCCTTCAGTACTGGACCAAGAAACTGTATAGGTAGGCATAAATAAGTTTCAAAGTATTACGTAGGTAGAACTAATTAATTATTAAATTGCAGGTGCGGAATATGCAAAAAGATGTATGAAGGTGATGCTGTCAACGTTGATTCGTACTTATAAATTCAAAATCAATAATTATTTTGAATTAGATAAAATAAAATTGACATTTGACATAGTATTGTCTCCTAAAGAGCCTTTCAAAGTAATAATTGAAAAGCGAGCCAAAACAGTATAGAACAGTATAGAATTTATTAAATATTTGAGACTATATTTTTGTTGTA
>NW_012072257.1:1741-3137 GCF_000956235.1 Wasmannia auropunctata | reverse complement strand
AGCGAATAGACGGTCAGGGGTGCAAAGGATCGGTGAGAAATTAAAAGATGAACGGTCGCGAAATGTACCGTGACCGAGGGCGAGCCGTTCATACAGGTGGTGGGTAGTTTGTAAAATTATTAGAATAGGGTTAGAATAATATGTAAGATTTAAGTATAATAGTAACGGAAATAAACGGTGGATGAGAGTTGAAGAGAGGGCGCGCGCGGGCGAGAAACGCCACGGTGAGTGATGAGAGGGAGAGAGGTGATATAAGCAGCGGAGCGGAGAGCATCGGGGCTTTTTTCCGAAAATCACGAACGGGTGTAAGGAGTGAGACGCGATCGGAAGAACCAAAAAATATCCGAGGTTTGTTCGGAGACTAGTAGTTTTGCGAACGATTGTAGAACGGAGGCGCGCGCATTCTTGAGGGAATGAGTGACATTATATTCTTTTCTGTATCGAGGTGTTAAGAAAAATAAATAACGTATTGGCATTTATAAATTCTACGACGTTGGTCATTTCAACCCGATCGAAGGAATTCCTTGAACCTTGGAGGTGAAAGGTTCTGGCGACCATGGGACGGGGACATAGCCGGACGGGAAATCGAAAACCCGTTCGATTCCGCCGATAAGGCATAAATCTACAGTAAGGGCCCGGTCCATCCATCCGGGACTGACCAAAGGCGAACGAGGCGAGCTGCCGGGACCACCGCAACGTGACGGTGAAGGGAAATCCGGTCACAACATGTTTCTATAAACTAAAAAATTTTGTAATTTTATTTTGACATGTGAATTTTAACACTATATGACACATGATTTGATTTTGCATCACAAGTGTGAAAAGATATATTGGAGTGAAGTGGAGGTTAGCGACGACACCATTCGGCGAAGACTTGCGGGAAAAAATCTTCAATGTCGGAGATCAGTATTAGTGTCAACTTTGAAATACCGACACCATGAAGCTCGATTAAATTTCGCAATGGAACATCAAAGCTGGAATATTCGTGTGTTATTCACGTAAAAATGCCGATTTTATCTTAGAGCGTCCGACAGACGGGAACGTGTGTATCATCCTGGAGAACGATTTACTCCATGCGCCATGAAGACAGAAAATTTTAATGGTGGGTCCATTATGGTTTGGGCCGGAATATCAGTACCAAAAGCCCACAGGTGAACGCGCTATTGATAATATTAACAAACTTTGATAATAATTTCTTTACTAAACAATTAACTTATTTTTTGATATTAATAACCTGATTAATTTCGTAAATTAATGGATCTTATGTGTTGTGTTTTAGACTGTATTCGACTGTTATCGGAAAAACATTGCAGAACGACACTGTTATTTAAGACTATAAAATTCCCAAAGATGTATGTAGCATATATCTTATTTTTATTATCTCTCTACCTGAAAA
>NW_012072257.1:0-165 GCF_000956235.1 Wasmannia auropunctata | reverse complement strand
ACGTGTGCTCTTCAGATACACAATAATACGATGCAATATAGATGAAAAAAATTTAGTTAAAATAAGATTTGAATCAACAACATGCAACATTAAAGTCAGGCACCTTACTATACTCGTTATGCGCCACGCTGCTTGTAGCAGATTCACTCTTGTACCCATCTTCCC
>NW_012072256.1:0-304 GCF_000956235.1 Wasmannia auropunctata | reverse complement strand
TTTAACAATCGAGGAGAGAGTCGAAAAATTTGAAAAAATATTTTTTATATACTTTCAGTTTTCCTACATCTTAGGAAAAAAACTCAAGAACGTGTTTTGCCTTTTGACTATATAAATATGGACTGTTAGTCTCCCCTTTTACCACAGTATAACCAGTAGGTCCACTTCGTGTCGGCGCCTTTGATCTCCTTTTCCAGATCACGTGAGCATCCACCATGTTAAATTCAGGATCGAATTGAGAAAAGTGCCTCACAAGTAATAAAACAGATAAGTAATAATAGATCGGAAGAGCACACGTCTGAAC
>NW_012072255.1:0-784 GCF_000956235.1 Wasmannia auropunctata | reverse complement strand
AGTTCAGACGTGTGCTCTTCCGATCTTATTTATGTGTTTTGGAAAGTTCTCGAGGCGTGCTATAAGAACATGTAATGAAAAATTGGGGGTTCCATTTAAAAAATTCAAAATGACCTTGTCCTGACCTTGACAACGCCACTCAGGGTCAAACCAATGTTATCATCTTATGTGTCCCCCTCGAAGTCCGAAAACTTTTGTTGAAACAATTTTGTTGTATAGCGCTTACTTTAGGAGATATTTGGGTGGATCGATTAAAATGGCCCACCCTGTATACTATTAGTGCCGAAGTGGTATTTTATCTATATACAATTAAATCGTAAATGTAAAACTATATTATAGAACTGTATATACATTACTTAATCACCTGATTTCCATCGCTTGTAATTTACTGTAGTAAGATCAATTTTATTAAATAATTTTGCTCGGAATTGATTTATGTTATCTGAATCAGGAAATCTGCCTCCAATACCAGAAATGACGATTTCGTCATCGGAATCAATGCCGTTCCAGCTACATACTTTTGTGCCATCCATGATTTGAAACTGTTTTCTTTTTAGCTTTTTTATATAGATATAACGTGTTGTGTTTATTTTACATATTTAATTTTTTTATTTTTATGACACTATCAACTGTACCTGTTTCTGATGTTACCTCTATATATCGTTGATTTACGGATGGAAAATTCTGATCACGTTAATGACAAACTATTCTTCATGTAATCCTTTCCTCAAATAGCTATTGTGTAATAGAGTCATCCGATTTTATAGATCGGAAGAGCACACGT
>NW_012072254.1:0-419 GCF_000956235.1 Wasmannia auropunctata | reverse complement strand
TCAGATGGAATAGAATTCTAAATATAATTTCATGTTCCATATAATACTAAAGCATTTAAAAATTGAAACATACGTATACAAATATACATATATGCGCATTGAAAAATATACAATAAACAATATTGAAATAAATGGCAAAGTAGAATTCTAATTAATAAATTAACTATAATCCATGTCAGATGGAATAGAATTCTAAATATAATTTCATGTTCCATATAATACTAAAGCATTTAAAAATTGAAACATACGTATACAAATATATATGCGCATTGAAAAATATACAATAAATATTGAAATAAATAGCATATAAAATTAATAGAAATAGAATTCTATTCTGAAAGACGCGAATTCTAAATCCACCGGTTCAAAATAGGCTTTATATGCTTTTCTTTGCAATTTGCACTTTTTTATAACTTCTA
>NW_012072253.1:0-453 GCF_000956235.1 Wasmannia auropunctata | reverse complement strand
TAATAAATATATATCCATGATAGATCAGATAAATAAAGTTATCAAAAAAATGAAAATATTTTTTTTATAAATGCTAACATACAATAACATGATAGATAGTCAAAATAACGACAGTAAAATAAGTACAACACAATGTAAAATACTGGATCAAGAGAAACGATAGCGGTTCATACAAATTACACAAAAAAATTAAAACAAATTACTATTATACTGATCACAGACAAAATTGGATTTTTATTGCATTCAAACCGATTTAGTTTATATCCTCAAAATCAGTGAATTTCGAATTACACTGGATTACAATCAACTCAATTACTAAAAATTAGATATTATTAAAGCAGATTGGAATTACCTACGCGCCATCGCTAAATTTCGAATTAAAAATTTGAATTAAAAATTCAGATTAATGTTGTCTTTCCTAGCGGAATCGGATTTAGACGGATTACAATCGAT
>NW_012072252.1:0-594 GCF_000956235.1 Wasmannia auropunctata | reverse complement strand
ATCTCGCACCGTTTAGCCTGTGGACTTTTTTAAAATTTTAAAAAAACTTTTTATTTTGAATTAGGGATGGGTGGCAATTTTTCCTTATAGAACTCGACGAGAGGAACAAGAAAGATCCTCTGCACCAACCTCCTATCTCGCATCGTTTAGCCTGTGAACTTTTACAAAATTAACAAGAATTTTTTTTTTAAATTTGGGATGAGTAACAACTTTGCCTTATAGAACTCGACGAGAGAAACAAGAAAAGTTCTCTGCACCAACCTCCTATCTCGCATCGTTTAGCCTGTGGACTTTTTTAAAATTTTCAAAAAAAATTTTTTTTATGAATTTGAATAAGTAGCAATTTGTCCTTATAGAACTCGACGAGAGGAACAAGAAAAGTTCTTTGCATCAACCTCCTATCTCGCACCGTTTAGCCTGTGGACTTTTTTAAAATTTTCAAAAAAAATTTTTTTTATAAATTTGGGATGGGTGGCAATTTTCCCTTATAGAACTCGACGAGAGGAACAAGAAAGATCCTTTGCACCAACCTCCTATCTCGCATCGTTTAGCCTGTGAACTTTTACAAAATTAACAAGAATCGGAAGAGCACAC
>NW_012072251.1:0-628 GCF_000956235.1 Wasmannia auropunctata | reverse complement strand
GCCTTGCCAGCCCGCTCAGAGATGTGTATAAGAGACAGGAATAAGATATATAAGTTTCGATTTCTTGCGTGCGTTAGAAGTTGTAAAAGTGGTTATACTTAAGTATAGGATAATAATTTTTTATTTGGAAGATTTGCGTGCGTTGCTAAAGTAATTTGCGGAATAGGTTTAAGATTTTTTGTATTAAATTTAATGTATAAGTTTAACTATGTATTAAATAGCTGTACTATTAACTTTGTTAAGATTATTATTTAGTATATAAGTTTAATTGTATATTATTGTTAAACCAAAAGCAATTTGCGGAATAGGTTTAAGATTTATTGTATTAAATTTAATGTATAAGTTTAATTATGTATTAAATAGTAGCTGTACTATCAGGAGACGCGGTAGCGTCTCCCGCCAAGTATATTTTTTCGCTACATAACGGTCAGGAAATATTTTTGTACTTACAGAGACGCTACAGTGTATCCTTTACCGGACGAATTACGTTTCTATAGCAATAAATTATTATATCTTTTAATTATATGAATATTATCGGTAAATGCCTATTTTGTGAAAAAGTCTATATTTTTCCAATCACAATGCTGTAATAGCGATGTCCATAAGTGCATTTGATGCACAAACGCAA
>NW_012072250.1:0-802 GCF_000956235.1 Wasmannia auropunctata | reverse complement strand
ACGTGTGCTCTTCCCATCAATAATTACAGTCATCGTTTTATATATCAAACTTATTTTTATTTCAATTATTATACAGTCTATTAATTTATTATAATCTAATATAAGACGACAATAAATATATTTTTATCAATAAAGTACAAAATGTACAAAATGTTAATATCTAATATAGAAAAATATGTAAATTGTTATGTACCACTTATAATAACAACTATATTTGAAGAAGATAGTAATGAAAAGAATTTACCCCAGATTATTGGAATGTCTGTCTGGTTCAGATAATTACAGTCACCGTTTTGTGTATCAGTCTTGTTTTCACTTCTGTTATCATCAATGAAGTCTATTAGTTCGTTACAATCTATTTAAAACAATATAAATAAATATCATATTATATATATGTATAGCGTTTTCGACCCGAGCGGGTTTGATCGCCCCGAGAGCAATTAATGACGTCACATGCTCTATTTTAGGTTTCTGATTGGACGAGAAGAGCGTGTGACGTCATTAATCGCCATCGAAGCAATCAAACCCGTTCGAGCCGAAAACGCTATCAATAAAGCATAAAGTTTTTTAGATTTAATATCTAATATAGAGAGATAAAAATAAATTATCATGTACCGCTCATAATAAAATTATATATATATTTGAAGAAATTGATAATATCAAAAAAGAAACTCACCATAGACTATTGGAACATCTGTTTTCCCCAGATAATCACAATTTTGTGTATCAGTCTTACTTTTCTTTCTGTTATCATCAATATAGTTTATTGATTTATTACGATCCAATATTGGTTTATTGCTAT
>NW_012072249.1:0-483 GCF_000956235.1 Wasmannia auropunctata | reverse complement strand
AATATAATATATTTAAATCGTATTTTAACAAAATATCGTATATATATTATATCGTATATATATTATATATGTGTATATGGAATATATCGTATTTTTATATTTATAAGCAAGCAGGAAAATAAAGAAATCAATATATTGTTTGCATCTATATATTTTACAATCCATTGTAATATTTAAATCTATTGTAATTTTATAAATCCTTAATAAAAGTAGATTTTGGATATTTGGATACTGAGTTCTTTATGGGTCACGATATGAAAAATGAATTATTTTTTTCCTCATTACTCGACAAAATTTGATTAAAGTCCTGCATAAGCTTAACTCCTCGTTCTGCTCTGTCATTTAAGCGTTTTCACAATTTCCATATCAATTTCATATTAATTTCAAACAAGCTGCAATTACTTTTTTTAGAAAGTTTAAGAGAAAAATGTTTATTCGTCGATAGTTTTGAATCTGTCTCTTATACACATCTCTGAGCGGGCT
>NW_012072248.1:0-632 GCF_000956235.1 Wasmannia auropunctata | reverse complement strand
GGAGTTCAGACGTGTGCTCTTCCGATCTATTATCCATATATCTAGACCATACATTTGATATTCAATTTAAAGGTTATTACTAGAAAACTGTATGACAAAGAGGCATCTGTATATATTATTTGTTCTTTTCATTCAGATAATCGGTGTTGATAGAAAAAAGGCAATATAAATCTACTGAGAAGAGTATACATGTATCAATTCTTATCTTTTCACTCAACACTGTTTACTTGGACGAAAAGAAAGAAGAATATATAAAAATGTCTCTTGTTCATACTGTTTCTTTGTTAATGCTCTTTATTAGAAAATTAAAGGCGTTTTTCAGCTAGAGACACAGTTAACATAGTAAATATTGTAATCGTTACGTTTCTGATTTAACCTTGCTATTTGCTAATGTTAAACAAAGATGAAATGATCATTTACATACTAAGTTATTACTGTATCTTTTACTAAACAATATGCAATATAAATGCTTGGTCTAGATAATTTATATATATGTAATATATTTTATGTAGATTTATATGTTTATTTACTTACCTTTTTGACACTCTACTTGAATTGCACTTACGCAATACAGTTTTCGCGCTACATAGGTTGTAGTCAACAAGACTGCGTTCGAAAACGTCACTCAATAT
>NW_012072247.1:0-346 GCF_000956235.1 Wasmannia auropunctata | reverse complement strand
AGGATTGTTTTGGCGGCGCCGAGGAGAATCGAAATGTACGGATTCTGCCATGCATCGGAGACAGCATATGGGACATGTTTATATCTCAAGTCTGTTAGCGCCGAGGTTGAGCAGAGATGCAAACTGATCTGTGCGAAATTGCGCGTCGTTTCGTTAAAGAAAATTAGTCTACTCTATGTTTGTGCGGTGCGTTACTATTAATAAGACTGACGAAGAAGATGGACGGAACGCTTGCGTTACGAATGGATGAACAAGTACTTGGTGTGACTCAATATAATTGTGTTCTGGATCAGGAGAGTCATTGCAATGGAAGACATTTGTGGCAAACTAGATCAGATCGGTAGAG
>NW_012072246.1:0-415 GCF_000956235.1 Wasmannia auropunctata | reverse complement strand
TGATAATTAATTCATTCGTTATTGTACCGGCGAACCGAGAGGTCTCGTGGAGACCGCGTGTGAAATAAAGAGTGGTGAAGTGAAAGGAGTCTCTCTCTGAATCCCCGTCTCGATACCACGTTCCCCAAGGTCCCCTTGTTTCAATTAATTGCAGATCCCCCGTTCTATCCGTCTTGACAATCCTTACAATATATAAAGGACAAGGTCATTGGAGCAGCCTCCCTTCCCTGCCGCAAATTCCCATAGGTATTCCATATGGGACCATGAAGGTTCAGTGAAGGATCGTAAAGGTTCCATGAAGGACCATAAAAGTCCTGTGAAGGACCATAAAGGTCCTGTGAAGGACCATGAAGGTTCTACGTAAGATCGTAATAGCCCCATATGGGACCGTAACAGATCGGAAGAGCACACGTCT
>NW_012072245.1:0-495 GCF_000956235.1 Wasmannia auropunctata | reverse complement strand
AAAAAATAATTTCTAAAAATAGCAATCTCTTATTTTGGAGTCTGCAGGTTATGTATATAATTTTTTTAAAGATTATAAATATTTCTAAAAATGCAATTTCTCTTTTGGAATATTCGAGGACATGGATATGATTTTATTAAAGGAAATAAATAATTTTAAAAATTTCTCTTTTTGAAAACTCGAGGACATATATATAATTTTTATAAAGCATAGAAATATTTCTAAAAATACAACGTCTCACTTCGAGGATATGTATATGATTATTTTATAGCAAAGAAATATTTCTAAAAATACAATTTCTTCTTTCGAAGACTCGAGCACACGTATATAATATTTTTAAAGCAAACAAATATTTCAAAAAATGCAATCTCTCACTTCGAACACTCGAGGATATGCATATAATTATAAAAGTAATAAAAATGATTAAAAATATTATTTCTTACTTCGAAGACCCAGATCGGAAGAGCACACGTCTGAACTCCAGTCACTTAGGCA
>NW_012072244.1:0-416 GCF_000956235.1 Wasmannia auropunctata | reverse complement strand
TAAGTGACTGGAGTTCAGACGTGTGCTCTTCCGATCTAGTTATCCAAGTAAATGTGGGTACAATCTAATGAACCATAACTGATTTAATGAGCCATTCGCGGTTTCACCTTAATTCGGCATGCACTGAGACATGCATGGCTTAATCTTTGAGACAAGCATATGACTACTGGCAGGATCAACCAGGGAGCTTCGTGTGTGCGTTTTTCTCGAGAGCCAGCGAGCGCAGCACAGAGAGCCGTGTGCGTGTGTCGGTACTTGCCGCCGGTCTTGCGAGCCGGTCGGCGACACTCTGCTTCTTCATTCGTTACATACGTAAACCCATGTGTTATACACCGAACGTGCATGTACACTCCGAGGAGTATACGCACAACGTCGGGTTTTGTTAAAAACTGAGTCGACAAGGCACACAGGGGATA
>NW_012072243.1:0-355 GCF_000956235.1 Wasmannia auropunctata | reverse complement strand
CTTCTCTTATACAATTGTCAAATAATTATCGCCCCATGTAATAGCTTTGTATAAACGGTTCTTCGTTTTTCTGCATTCCGATAAGGACGTGGAAATTATGCAATACATACGAACGCGTGTCTATTCCAATGTATTATCTAAATTGCGAAGTATTACAAGTTTTGAAACGAAGAGAATTAAATTCATTGGTCTTTTATAAAATATTACATACACGTCGCTTCATCTACGTGTGTTACATATGTAATTGTCAGATGCTGTGTCTAATTATTTGCTGTAATAATTAGACACAGCATCTGATAATTATGTATGTACAATAACACACGAAGGTGAAGCGATACGTATATAATATTTTACA
>NW_012072242.1:0-344 GCF_000956235.1 Wasmannia auropunctata | reverse complement strand
AGATGCCTAAGTGACTGGAGTTCAGACGTGTGCTCTTCCGATCTACCTAAAATTTTAACCAAAAATTTTTTATTCCATCACTTTAAACCCACTTCACTTTATTCTTACACCCTCCATTCAACCTATTAATTAAACATCACAAAAATTCAAATCAACTACATTAACTACCATACCCTACTCTTACATTAAAATTAAAAATTTCACCCCAAATCAATCAATCTTCTATAAACAAATATAAATAAGTAAGCTAATTAAAGCTTTTAGGTTCATACCCTAAATATAGATTATTTACTTCTCTTATTAGATCGGAAGAGCACACGTCTGAACTCCAGTCACTTAGGCAT
>NW_012072241.1:0-321 GCF_000956235.1 Wasmannia auropunctata | reverse complement strand
GGAATATCGTCGGGGTATTCCTCTTAATCCTAAAAAATGTTGGGGGAAGAAGGTTATATTTACTCCGATAAATATAGATAAGAATTGGATATTTAGATAAAAATTATTTAAAGTGAATCCTGTAATTAATGGGAATCAATGAATAAAACTAACCTCATAAGACAAAGTTTGAGAAATTACTCGAATAGTCCCAATCACTGAATACATAGAATTAGAAGACCATCCTATTAATATAAATATATATCTTATAACAGTTAAAATTATAATAATAATTAAAATAGAAAGATCGGAAGAGCACACGTCTGAACTCCAGTCACTTAG
>NW_012072240.1:0-598 GCF_000956235.1 Wasmannia auropunctata | reverse complement strand
ATCTATAGTTTCCATTGTATGTAAACTGCTTCCACATACTGTTTTTCAACGTACGATTGAAACGCTCGACGACTGATGCCTTCATTATTGAATATGTAGAATAATGATTGATGTTATGTTTCTTTATGAGATTCTGCACGTTGGCGTTATAAAATTCCTTTCCCCTATTGTAAATTTTTCGGGCATCTCCCATCGTGTCGAATTATCTCTGCAATCGCTTTAGTCACATCACTTCCGCTCTTGGCCTTGAGAGGTACGGCCCATGCATGCTTACTCAGCACATCGATAACGGTGAGAATGTAGTGGTAACCTCTGTTGAATCGCGTATAAGGACGCATCTCGACCACATCCGCCTGCCACAGGTCATCGTATCCGCAAACTATGACGCGTCTTCGTGGAAAATTTCTTCTCGCGGGAGCGTGCAGTTCCTCGATCAGCTGCTGCTTTTCGAGACTTTTCTTTTTCGGCATGTTCGAGTCTTTTCTATTCAGCGCGATGATGCGTTTCTTGAATCGACTTTCGAAGCTCGTTAATCAGCATTTGCATATTATTTTGAAGGGCGATAATCTTTCTCTCGATTTCGTCCTGTCGATCTTTC
>NW_012072239.1:0-404 GCF_000956235.1 Wasmannia auropunctata | reverse complement strand
GACTGGAGTTCAGACGTGTGCTCTTCCGATCTATTTCACATATTATTATAAGAGAAAGAGGAAAAAAAGAAACATTTGGATCATTAGGTATAATCTACGCAATAATTGCAATTGGATTTTTAGGATTTATCGTTTGAGCTCACCATATATTTACAATCGGTTTAGATGTAGACACTCGAGCTTATTTTACTTCAGCAACAATAATTATTGCAATTCCTACCGGAATCAAAGTTTTTAGATGAATCTCCACATTACATGGAATAAAAATCAACTACAACCCTGCCCTATGATGATCTTTAGGATTCATTTTTTTATTTACTATAGGAGGATTAACTGGAATCATTTTATCTAACTCTGCAATTGACATCAAGATCGGAAGAGCACACGTCTGAACTCCAGTCACT
>NW_012072238.1:0-373 GCF_000956235.1 Wasmannia auropunctata | reverse complement strand
TAGATTTGTTATATTCTTCGCATACAAGTCGGGATTCCATCCGGAATCTAATACAAAACAGCTAAGCGTGGAAGAAAGAGTACTCTCGAGCATACGGTGGAGTTCAACGCTGGAAACTCGGCACAATTACAAAGAAGCTAGGTCGACTACATTATATGGTATATCTGGATGAGGGATATCACATTAAGGGATTATATCACCTTTGAAGTTTTAGAACGATACCTAAAGTTTGAGATTTTTTGTGAGTAAATGGATAACTTTATTTAAAATCTGTTTAGAGAACATTAATGCACATATATAAGAAACTAAAAAATATTTTTTTATTTTTCTTATGTCCAAAATGGCGGCGCACTGGCCTACATGATCGGAAGAG
>NW_012072237.1:0-372 GCF_000956235.1 Wasmannia auropunctata | reverse complement strand
GGAGTTCAGACGTGTGCTCTTCCGATCTACTATCCCTTGCACATTTTTATGCGCATATCAGTGATGACGAGATGTAACACGAGAATCAACATTCCAAGGCTGACATACATTAAACGTATACAATGGAATACGTCTAGGAATAATTTTATTCATTGTATCCGAAGTATTATTTTTTTTATCTTTTTTTTGAGCATACTTTCACTCTTCCTTAGCCCCAAATATAGAAATTGGACAAATATGACCCCCCTATGGAATTAAACCATTTAATCCTTTTGATATCCCTTTATTAAACACTATTATTTTAATTTCATCAGGATTAACAGTAACCTGATCTCATCAAGATCGGAAGAGCACACGTCTGAACTCCAGTCA
>NW_012072236.1:0-488 GCF_000956235.1 Wasmannia auropunctata | reverse complement strand
GTGTGCTCTTCCGATCTATTATGAAAAGAGCGAAGAAAAAAATGATCAATCTGACAGTACACAAGGTAAATTAAAAATCTGATACCAATTTTGGTATTTTTCTAGTAAAAATATTTTTTAATACATGTTTATTTCTTTTTTACCTTCTTATTTTGAATTGATATTTAATATTTTATTTTAATGTTTGCTCTTTTCATAGATCATCCTGAATTTCTGCTTGCTGCATTTAATCGTGCGTTTTATAAAGACTTGCCACATAATAAAAATTGTAGCGAACAAATAACAGATAATGACAAAAAAAATAAATCTGAAACATTTGCAGAACCGGAAGTATGCAGGTAAATAATATTTCCTTGATGTTGCACAATAAAGTGATAAATTCGAAATTTAATTAAACGCAAATGATTTACTAGTTATTTCAGATGCAGTAATTTCACTACGTAATTTTCGAAATATTATTTCGAAAATGCAATTTTTGAAATATTATT
>NW_012072235.1:0-309 GCF_000956235.1 Wasmannia auropunctata | reverse complement strand
CCTAAGTGACTGGAGTTCAGACGTGTGCTCTTCCGATCTCTTTACTGAGTGTCGAGTCGGGCCGGTACGTTTACTTTGAACAAATTAGAGTGCTTAAAGCAGGCTATCCTCGCCTGAATACTGCGTGCATGGAATAATGGAATAGGACCTCGGTTCTATTTTGTTGGTTTTCGGAACCCCGAGGTAATGATTAATAGGGACAGATGGGGGCATTCGTATTGCGACGTTAGAGGTGAAATTCTTGGATCGTCGCAAGACGGACAGAAGAGATCGGAAGAGCACACGTCTGAACTCCAGTCACTTAGGCAT
>NW_012072234.1:0-353 GCF_000956235.1 Wasmannia auropunctata | reverse complement strand
TGACTGGAGTTCAGACGTGTGCTCTTCCGATCTTTACATTAAGAATTATTGTAGGCGGGGTATTAAATTGGTTAATATTTTTTGATTTTTATTTAATTTATTTAGAGTTTGAAGTAAAAATGATTACTTTAATATTATGTTTTTTGGGGATTTTTAGAGGAATTTTTATAGTGGTATTAAATAAGTTGAATTTGTATTTATTTAGGTATTTTTGTAGGTCGATGTGATTTATAAATAATATGTATTCCTGAATTTATAGGCCCTGGAATTTTAGAGCTACAAAATTTAGAGAGGTTGACTTAAGTTGAGTTGAATTTTTAGATCGGAAGAGCACACGTCTGAACTCCAGTCAC
>NW_012072233.1:0-431 GCF_000956235.1 Wasmannia auropunctata | reverse complement strand
GTTCAGACGTGTGCTCTTCCGATCTTATAAAATATTTAATAAATATGAAGTTACAATTTTTACTAAAACTTAATTTTTGTATATGCGAAATGGCATTTGAAATGAAGGAATTAAAAATAAATACTTGCCATATATATACAATTAAGAAACATTCACATTTTTCTAAAAATCAAAAAGATCGACACTATAAAAAAAAGTCAATATAAAGCCATTCTTTAGTCATTTGAAATCTAGATTTTAATCATCCCAAGGAGAACAGAAAGATCAAAATGACATCAAAATGATATCAAAATAAGATCAAATTTTAGTTTGTCAAAATGATGTCAAATTGCATAAATTTTTGATGTATTCTTGACCATTCCAATTTAATTGCTAAAATAAATTTGTTTTAAATACAATAAATTTTATAATTACCATCATATATTAGAGAA
>NW_012072232.1:0-348 GCF_000956235.1 Wasmannia auropunctata | reverse complement strand
GAACACATAAAAGTTATTTTGTATTTTGTATTTCAAATAAATTATTCAATGTATTTTATATTTCAAATACAGTTTCAATTTATTTTGTATTTGAAATACTAAAAAAATTATTGATATAAATTCTTGATAACGGCCATTAAGAGTAACTTAAATTTTTCTCATATGACACTAATTATTTTCATCAAGTTTCAAGCAATATCAAGTCATCAGAGTCAAATTTCATAATCTCACATTAGTAAATAGATTTCTCGTTTGATTGATACAGGACTGTTAAAAAATGTAAGAGAGTAAAACAATTTTTCTTTCTCTCTCTCTAAAAGTGGAGAGGGGCCTGTTGAAGCGGGGAGT
>NW_012072231.1:0-345 GCF_000956235.1 Wasmannia auropunctata | reverse complement strand
CACCACACACACACACACACCACCACACACACACACACACACACACACACATATACGCACGCACGCACCACGCACGCATGCACGCACGCACGCACGCAATATCTTACCTTTTGAAAGATTTGTCGACTTCTCGAAAAAGATGGATTAATTCCCATGTGATTTCCACGTAATGAGTGTTTGTTTTAATAAATTTTCAATAGTTTTAATGCAAACGTCACAAGTTATCACTGACACAGATCAAATAGATAATTCTTTTTTTTTTACAAACCATGTCACTTCAATATTTCACACTCAATTCACATACAAATTATGCATTCGAAGAAATTACGAGAAATCTTCTAATGT
>NW_012072230.1:0-311 GCF_000956235.1 Wasmannia auropunctata | reverse complement strand
GTATTATTAAAACCTTAAAACGAATTTTTTTTTACTTTTATTGTTTTCCTAAAAAAAGTTCCCAAAGTTACCGATTGATTTTTAGGCGGTCAAGGTGGTGTAACCCCTTAACATTCCAACAAATTATTTTGATGATTCAATCACTGAAAAAAGTAGTTTTGCAATTATAGCGAGAATTATTTAGGTACAAAAAATTAGCTAAAACGGATAAGTGATTAGTAAGCACTGCGATACCACATATGTTTTGTATTTAATCAATATAGATAACAGAGACAGAAATTATATCTGAACTATTTGTCAAATTTAGCAAG
>NW_012072229.1:0-512 GCF_000956235.1 Wasmannia auropunctata | reverse complement strand
GCCTAAGTGACTGGAGTTCAGACGTGTGCTCTTCCGATCTTAAATTTTAAAGTTTTAATATTTTTGTTAATAGTAATATTATATTATAGTTTATAAAAATATTAAATTGCAAATTTAAAGATATCAAAAACATTATTGGATTAATATAATAAATTAAAGTTAAAATTATTGTTTAAGATTTATAAAAAAATTTAAA
Source organism: Wasmannia auropunctata (assembly GCF_000956235.1). NCBI lineage: Eukaryota > Metazoa > Arthropoda > Insecta > Hymenoptera > Formicidae > Wasmannia > Wasmannia auropunctata. The sequence continues at coordinate 316 of NW_012072229.1, read as the reverse complement.
ATTATATGTTAAACTTTGAAGGTTTAAAGTTTTTGTTAACTTAAAATCTTAAATAATAAATAAGATAGGAGTAAAAAAGAGGGTTAAAAAAATTATAAAGGGTGTAAATTTTGGGTTGTTTAAGAGGTTAAATTTAATTATTTTTGAAGAAAATTTAAATATAAATAAAGAATTGATTAGTAAATTTGTGTAAATAAATAATATAATTAATGATCTAAATATTATAATAATTAAAATAATTAGTAGGTTAGAATTAAAAATAAATAAGTAAATTCTGAATCATTTAGATCGGAAGAGCACACGTCTGAACTCCAGT
>NW_012072228.1:0-339 GCF_000956235.1 Wasmannia auropunctata | reverse complement strand
CCAGCCCGCTCAGAGATGTGTATAAGAGACAGAGCATCAATATTTATTAAATTGATTATTAATTTAATAATCATGATAATATTGTTCTGTTTCAAGCAAAGAGCTATGTTTTGAATCCGTAAGTAACGGCGCAGGTTGTGAAATTAGAATATGTATATAATAACTTCATGTAGAAATATTAGGATTACCAATATCCTGCTATGACCGCGGATGGCCTTTCTATCAATTTAATTTGTGTTATACACGGACGGTCAGAATATATATTGTTATATTGTTTAAAACTTTTAATTTATTCAAAATTCTTAAGAAACACATTAGCTCTACCGTCTAGTTAATAAA
>NW_012072227.1:0-1406 GCF_000956235.1 Wasmannia auropunctata | reverse complement strand
CGCGCACGCACGCACGCACGTACAATGTATATATAGGTACATATATATATATATATATAATATAATTCTTGCATTCATAGTTTTTAGCAATTGTACATAAATAACATATTTTTACGTATTGTTATTTTCAACGGTTTGTGGTTATTGTATGATAAATAAGTTTCCCAAATCCTTTTTACGCTCTCCAAGATCATATATTGCAAAGGTATTCCAGAATGTGTGACCCTCTATATTACAAGGTAGTAGCGATCTAAAATCTAATTGCTCAATATTAAATACTGAAAAGTTAAAATTATTCCTAGTATATGAAGATATGTACTACTCACTATTTTCATAGTAAGATTCTTTTTCTACAGTTAAAAGCACTTTTCCTATATATAAGAACTCTTTTTTAAAACTCCACATTTAATTCAAAATAGGTATGAATTACATGTTCAAATTTTATTGATTGTAATTGAAATTAAGAAATGTATAAGTGATAAATAATGTGTGGTTTCTTATTCTGTAGCTTATTATGTAGCTAATTAAATAATTAAATTACCTGGTCTCGCAAAGGAATGTAGGATCTTTATGAAATGATGAAATAATGTCATTTTGAAGTATTCACATTACAGCCTCTTCAAATAACGTTTTGAATTTTCTAGATCTGAACTGAGAGTAAGGACACCGTATCACTTTTAATATCTTCCTTTACACAAATATTCTTGTTTAGAACTTCTGGCGGGCACTGTATATAGTATATAACTTTAAAAAAAAAGAAAAAGATTACGCCAAGTGTATAAAAAATTATCGTACCTTATATTTTTTCTAAACCTAAATATTATTTTAACAAATAAAAATTGTCCAAAAACAAATATGAAATCATACAAATTGTCAAGTATTTGACTAGACATAGAAATAAAAACGATTTTTTAATAAACCGCTTAACCATCCAAAAGTATATGCAGCAAAAGTTTAATTCCATTGTCGTTTCAAATATTTTTAAGTTTCATAAAACAGGGTTAAAGTGGGTGACTATTTTGACCAATGGGATCAAAGTGAAGCAAAAACTTGACGTGCCCGAATTGCATTAATAATTTAATTGATAAGATGTATATAAAAAACGGGCACGCCAAGTTTTTGTTTCACTTTGATCTTTGATTGGTCAAAATAGTTACTTTAACCCTGTTTTATGAAACTTAAAATATTTGGAAAGACAATGACATTAAACTTTTGCTACATATACTTTTGGATGGTTAAGCGGTAAATTAAAAAATCATTTTTGTTTCTATGTCTAATCAATACTTGGCAATTTGTATGATCTCGTATTTGTTTTTGGACAATTTTTATTTGTTAAAATAATATTTAGTTTTAGGAAAGATGTAAGGTACGATAAGATCGGAAGAGCACACGTCTGAACTCCAGTC
>NW_012072226.1:0-392 GCF_000956235.1 Wasmannia auropunctata | reverse complement strand
AAGTGACTGGAGTTCAGACGTGTGCTCTTCCGATCTTACGTTTACTTTGAACAAATTAGAGTGCTTAAAGCAGGCTATCCTCGCCTGAATACTGCGTGCATGGAATAATGGAATAGGACCTCGGTTCTATTTTGTTGGTTTTCGGAACCCCGAGGTAATGATTAATAGGGACAGATGGGGGCATTCGTATTGCGACGTTAGAGGTGAAATTCTTGGATCGTCGCAAGACGGACAGAAGCGAAAGCATTTGCCAAAAATGTTTTCATTAATCAAGAACGAAAGTTAGAGGTTCGAAGGCGATCAGATACCGCCCTAGTTCTAACCATAAACGATGCCAGCTAGCGATCCGCCGAAGTTCCTCCGAACTGAGTCGACAAGGCACACAGGGGATA
>NW_012072225.1:0-319 GCF_000956235.1 Wasmannia auropunctata | reverse complement strand
AGACGTGTGCTCTTCCGATCTCAAGTACACTTTAAACATTTTATTTAAAAAATCCAAAGATTTGTTTCTGTTTGCAGAAATATCAATAAAAATAATCTTATATTCACATATGTAATCCTTATATCGATATTAATAAAAGTGGCGATAAGTCAGCTTTTGTTTTAGGAGTTTGCGTGTGCCGTACCTGAGCGCGACCAACTTTAGACGATCTGATTAAGTTAACTTTAAATACTTATAATTCAAAAACTATTATTAGTCTCAACATTTTGGTATTGGAACTTTTGTCTTAAAATGATCTCAAAAATCTACCCTTAAGCGT
>NW_012072224.1:0-379 GCF_000956235.1 Wasmannia auropunctata | reverse complement strand
CTCTTATAATCCTGATAATAGGTGTCCTAAATATTGAAGCTGATAAAGCAATGCAAGATTTTAAGGATCTTGGAAACAAACAGGAAATTGATATATCTTAAATGATTTTAAAACTGAATACAGATCAACAAAGAATATTTGATAAAGTTGAGAGCAAGTTCGTCTACTCCAGCCGCCCGCGCCGCCGCCGCTCCAGCCATCGTCTACGCTGTAGCTGCCGCCGCCGCTCCAGCCGCTGACGTCGCCGCTCCAGCTGCTGATGCCGCTGCTCCAGTCGCCGATCTAGCCGACGATCTAGCCGCCGCTCCAGCCGCTGCTCTAAACGATGCTAGAAGACTAAGTAAGTACAAAAACATAAATAAAGAATATATTACGCATA
>NW_012072223.1:0-349 GCF_000956235.1 Wasmannia auropunctata | reverse complement strand
ATCATATTTTTCGAGAAATCTTAATGTATTATTTAAGAATATATTTCGGATTCGTCATTTTGAAATGTATACTTCTGACCTCGAATTCGTGTTCAGCGACCAAAAAACAGCAGGTAATACTAAACTGTATTGAAATTCAAATTTTTTTTCGAATTTTGACACATCTATGAAGAAACACGTAAACTTACTAACTGTAAGGTCGAGGGATAACCTGAAGATATTAATCGATTTCGATGAAATTTTACCCAAACCATATTGAGGTCCATAGATAACTTTTGGGGAGTATTACTAATCAATTTTAAAAATTATTTTTTTTCGACCCACCCTAATATACATATATATGTATATA
>NW_012072222.1:0-445 GCF_000956235.1 Wasmannia auropunctata | reverse complement strand
AGTTCAGACGTGTGCTCTTCCGATCTAGTTCTTATAAATTGAAAATTTTTGTTAATTGTTATAATTTTGTTAACGTTGTAATTAATAATAAGAGTGTTAAATATCTCGCGCCTATTTAAACTATCACGTTTCAGAGCTTGCGGTCGTTCTTGTTAATTAAATATAGGGTTTCTCTGGGCCCTGGGTGAGGGTCTGGCTCTTCTCCGATATTATTCACGATGTCTGAACGCTGTGACTCGCGCGAGTTCCGACTTTCTTGGTGTCCTTGATCCCCTCGCGGGGTATCTTTGGGCCCGGGGTCAGGGTCGGGCTCTCCTCCGGTCATCCGATCACTCGCGATGTTTAGACTAATCGAGCATTGTGTCTGGGCTTATCCTGGACTGAGTACATTAAACCAACATCCAGCTGGAGCAGATCGGAAGAGCACACGTCTGAACTCCAGTCA
>NW_012072221.1:0-623 GCF_000956235.1 Wasmannia auropunctata | reverse complement strand
ATCTTTATTTTTGGCATATGTATTCTGTAATTTTAAAATAGACAAGCTTCAAATGAGTGTAACTTCGTCAAAAATGATCATATTGAGATGTTCAAAAAAGCATTTTATAGCTTAAAATCTCTACTTTTTAGATCGACACTTTAGAAAACGATCCTATTGATTTTTTATGGAATTACATAGGTCCAAATAAAAATGCGTCAAATCTCCAAAAATGTGTACTATTATATAAATTTAAAAGGTTTCATGGCATAAACTAAAAATCGTACACAAATGCAGTTTACTGCTTTCGAAAGAGTGAATCTTTATCTTTAATTTTCTTTTTTATTGAGCGTTGTACGATTTTTTTTCACCGAGTTATTCAACATTGAAGCAAACAGGATCATTTTTGCTTCAATGTCAAATAACTCGGTGAAAAATAATCGTACAACGCTCAACAAAAAAGCAAATTAAAGGTAAAGATTCACTCTTTCGAAATCTGTATTTGCATGCAATTTTTAATTCGCGCCATGGAACTTGTCAAAGTTCGTAAAAAATTTTGAGATTTGTCGAGTCTCCTTTTCTATCCGTGTAATTCCATGAAAAATCAGTAGGATCGTTTTCAGATCGGAAGAGCACACGTCTGA
>NW_012072220.1:0-624 GCF_000956235.1 Wasmannia auropunctata | reverse complement strand
TATTATGTTGGATGATATATTATTGCGTAATGCAACTGAAGAATTAAGAAAATTTAATATTGAACAACTTTAAATAAATAAATATTTTAAATAAACTATTCAAATATTGAGCCGTTTGAAAAAAAAACTTTATGAAGTACGAGACATCTTTACTGTATGTCTTATCAAGAAAGTAATTATAACGACGTTTTAAGAAACGAAACATGCGGACGTTTTTATCTGTAATTGATGAAAATTACAAAAGTACGGAGACCTTGTAAGATAAAACATGATAACAAATACCAATTTCATATTTTTCTGATAAATTCTTGAAGAAGAAGTAAAAAGAAACCTACAAGAACTACAGTTAAAAAAAAATTTAAATAAGCGTTTGTCTGAATTTTATACGTGTTTTTAAAAAATCTATTTAACTAAATTTAAGAATAAGTGCATTTTAAGACTAATATTATAGTTAAGTTTATTATAAATTATTCATGTTGAAGTTAACTTATCTTAAATAATATTAATTTTGAATAAATTTGTTTAAATAAATTTTAATAACTGTCAGATGCATTAAATTTGAGAATAATTAAAGGATATAAACATCATTCTTCAACTGCAAACATAAACTTGTAAGATCGGAAG
>NW_012072218.1:0-498 GCF_000956235.1 Wasmannia auropunctata | reverse complement strand
AACTTGTAAACGTGAAATAATTTCTATATTTTAATAGATATAAAATTACGATTTAAAAAGTGCAAAATCGAAACAAAGTTTGTAATCTGTAATGCGGTTTATCTGAAAGAGAAATTTGTAAAAATAGTTATGTAGGAAATAAATGAATACAAAACTATTTCCAACGTTTTGTATTTTTATTTAAAAAAATGCAATAATTTGTAAAAATGCCTTAAAGTAATATCACAATTTTTCAGTTTTCTCTGGAAATATACTTTGTTTTAAACTAGTATCACACATTTTTTGAAAAATTGTAAATACATTGTCTTAAACTAGTATCACAAATTTTTAGAAAAATTGTAAATACTTTGTCCTAAACTAATACCATAAATTTTCTTTAAAAAAAATTATATAACTGTCTTAAACTAGTATTACAAATTTTTTCGGAAGAATTGCGTATATTTTATCTTATATACTTTACATACTTAAACTATATCACAGATCGGAAGAGCACACGTC
>NW_012072217.1:0-308 GCF_000956235.1 Wasmannia auropunctata | reverse complement strand
TCACGAATTGATTTTGATAACGAGCGCGCAATGACAATAATTGTCTTAAGGGAGATCCGGCAACGGAACCGAAACTTGAGTTATTCAAAATTACAGTGGCGAATGCCGGCACGTTACGTTGAAACGAAGTCAAATAAACTAATCTATGCTGCGAGCTTTGGAAAGCGGACGATATCTGAATATGACTTTCCGTTCATGGGATTTGTACGAGTATCCGCTATTGCCTGCCACGACGAAACATTCCTGGGCTGTCAAGACTACGCCTCAGCTAGAAAAACCGCGATATGAGATCGGAAGAGCACACGTCT
>NW_012072216.1:0-353 GCF_000956235.1 Wasmannia auropunctata | reverse complement strand
CGTGTGCTCTTCCGATCTTTACATTTACAATATATTTTACATTTAATATATAATATAAGTGACTTTATATGTCACTATAATTCTGAGTTCATTTTCAGATACAAAAAGAATTCTTTTTCTAAAAGGGATTCTTTTTGCATCTAAAAATAAACTCAGAATTGATGACATAAAACTGAATATACTAATAAATTCTTTTGGACTTTATGTGCTATCTGGGATGTAATGTTTATACCATCTCTTTAGTATAAAAATTTTTTTGAAAAAATATATTAAAATCAATACCATATACAATCGGGACGTGGTCAAACGGGACGCTCCCTATTACTACATAATTATGATTAATAAAAAGAATA
>NW_012072215.1:0-360 GCF_000956235.1 Wasmannia auropunctata | reverse complement strand
TACATAATTAACAGCCTTTATTAATCATTAATATTCTTTATATATACATATATAATACGTATATATCATTAGTATACATAATTAACAGCCTTTATTAATCATTAATATTCTTTATATATACATATATAATATGTATATATCATTAGTATACATAATTAACAGCCTTTATTAATCATTAATATTCTTTATATATACATATATAATATGTATATATCATTAGTATACATAATTAACAGCCTTTATTAATCATTAATATTCTTTATATATACATATATAATATGTATATATCATTAGTACACATAGTTAATAGTTTTAATTAATCATTAGTGTTTTATGTATGTATGTGAAGTAGGCGTACAT
>NW_012072214.1:0-489 GCF_000956235.1 Wasmannia auropunctata | reverse complement strand
GCATACGAGATGCCTAAGTGACTGGAGTTCAGACGTGTGCTCTTCCGATCTGATGTTGCCGGGAAGATGACCAAACTTGATCATTTAGAGGAAGTAAAAGTCGTAACAAGGTTTCCGTAGGTGAACCTGCGGAAGGATCATTAACGTTCCGGAGGTCCTGCTCTTTGCGCCCTTCTCGTGAGCGCGCGCTGAGTCGGCGACTGTAAGGACACACAGAGAGAAGAGAAGAGAGAGAGATCAGTGGAATTGACGGACGATATTGGAGAGCGCGCGTGTCAACGACGCGCACGCAATCCGAGCTAGCCGAGAGCGCGCCTATCTCTATGTTCTCGCGCGCGCTTGTGCCGTGTCACGATGCCGAAGCAAGGACGAGGTAATCTCGTTCGGCGCCGCGTTCCGCTCGCGCGAGTCACGCACTCCGTGAGCCGCGACACGCGCGCCGCTTCGCGCAACGCACGTACGAACGTTGCACGCGAGAGACAGGAGGAA
>NW_012072213.1:0-384 GCF_000956235.1 Wasmannia auropunctata | reverse complement strand
TCTTCCGATCTTAAAACGATTTGCAGTTAATGCTAAACATAAGAAAGGTTATAATGACAGGACGGATGGAAAAAATAATTGGTTTTTCACAATACCATATGTAAAATCCATCTCTGAATCTTTTAGGCCTATAGTTGAAAAATTTAATCTGAAACCGGCCTTTTTCATTCCAAATACGCTTAATAAATACATAAAAAGGGGAAAAGATTTATTAGATCCTATGTGCCATCAAGACGTGGTATATAAAATTACTTGTTTGGACTGTGATGCTTCTTACACTGGCCAAACTAAGAGACAATTACGAACGAGAATTAATGAACATCGTTCGGACATAAAGAAAAAATCTGGTTCGCCTTCTGTAATTTCTGATCACCGTATAACGTG
>NW_012072212.1:12979-13799 GCF_000956235.1 Wasmannia auropunctata | reverse complement strand
ACGAAAAAGAAGCATGATAGCAAAGTCGAGTTGAAATGTCCATGGCTGTATTTACGCTAGAACTCGGCTCACTTTTTGTATCTCGTCTGCAACTGAACCAAATGAGTTCTAAGTTCAAGTTAAAGTTTAAATTAAATAATAAAACTGTTTTTAGTTTTTTTCTTTGTGCGTCACAAACAACTTTTTGTATCTCGTCTACAACTGAACCAATAAATGTTCTAAGTTCAAGTTGAAGTTTAAATTAGATAATAAAACTGTTTTTTCTTTGTTCGTCATAAACAAAGATATCGCAATACGAAATCTAAATTTTTAACAAACATCCACATGGTCAGCCGCATGACTTTCCTTACTTTCGACATTAGGAAGCAGCATTTCTTCAAGTGCCCTCTAGATCAATATTATTGAACAATATTCAATATTACTCCGTATTGCTGATTGTTTAATAGCTGCATTGAGAGTTTATAAAAATATTAATTGTGTCAGAAGTTCTTTGAAATGTATTGCAGAACTTATAAAAAGTTGATCCATTGATCCGTTACTATTGCACAATAAAATATTAATTTAGACGTTTGAAACTTTTTTAAAGAATTTACTATATTGTTACATAATTTAATTAAAAATTATATTAAATTGTTATATTAAATAATTATTTAATATTTTATATTAAAAAGTAGCAAATTACGTGACAGAAAAATCAATGATTGGAAGAAATGTCCAGCAGCAGCATACTTGGTGCGCCCATTTTTCATATATAACTCATGGTAATAATGCTTCCAATTCAAGCTAACAATACATTATTTATTATGTATGAGTTTATAAG
>NW_012072212.1:0-856 GCF_000956235.1 Wasmannia auropunctata | reverse complement strand
AAGTTAAACCTTGAAAAAAAACTTGTATATAAATTAAATATAATTTTTTTAAAAGATGAAACTTAAATAGTATCCTTCTTTGTACTTTGATGTTAACTAACTTTATTTCGGTGATATGTATATTACTATTATCTCTAAATGACTTGACATCAGTAAATGGCGTCAAGTTAAATAAAAATTATGTACAATGTTTTATTATTTAATTATTATTACTTATATAAAAAATTTGATATCAGTAAAAGGCGTCAAATTAAATAAAAGATTTGATATCAGAAATAGTATTAAGTTAAATAAAAATTATGTTATTCAGTCTAAGTGATGTGTATATCGTTTGTATAAAATATTTGTTGTCAACATTTGGCGTCAAATTAAATCTTAATACAATAATTTTTATGTAAAAACATTTGGCGCTTTTTATTTAATTTAAATTTCTGATAAAATTTATTATTTAAAAATTTTTTATTTATTGTTGTTTTTCTTATTAGGTCTAGCTGCGCCAAGTATTTTTACATAAAAATTATTTTATCAAGATTTAATTTTTTTATTTTGTATTATAAGTACATATGTATGTACATGTCACTTGGGTTGTAAATTAATCATTTTATTAGAATATAATTTGAAGCCAATTATTGACAAGAAATATTTTATACAAACGATATACACATTACTTAGGTTGAATAACATAATTTTTATTTAATTAACGCTATTTACTGATATCAAATCTTTTATTTAACTTGACGCCATTTACTGATATCAAATCTTTTATATAAGTAATAGTAATTGAATAATAAGACACCGTACATAATTTTTATTTAACTTGACGCCATTTACTAATATCAAGATCGGAAGAGCACAC
>NW_012072211.1:0-478 GCF_000956235.1 Wasmannia auropunctata | reverse complement strand
TGTGTGCCTTGTCGACTCAGTCTATACGAAGTTATTACGTGAAAATGGATGGCGCTGAAGCGTCGAGCCTATACTCTGCCGTCAGCGGCAAGTGGGGCGGCCGTGCGGGGCGTTCACGCGCGCCGTACGCGCCGCCACGAAGCCCTGACGAGTAGGAGGGTCGCGGCGGTGTGCGCAGAAGGGTCTGGGCGCGAGCCTGCCTGGAGCCGCCGTCGGTGCAGATCTTGGTGGTAGTAGCAAATACTCCAGCGAGGCCCTGGAGGACTGACGTGGAGAAGGGTTTCGTGTGAACAGCCGTTGCACACGAGTCAGTCGATCCTAAGCCCTAGGAGAAATCCTATGTCAATGACGGCGTACTATACTCTAGTGTTGTCCTAGCCAAAATGATCGATTACTGTAAAAAGTAAGAGAGAGATAGAGCGAACAGATCGGAAGAGCACACGTCTGAACTCCAGTCACTTAGGCATCTCGTATGCCG
>NW_012072210.1:0-443 GCF_000956235.1 Wasmannia auropunctata | reverse complement strand
TGACTGGAGTTCAGACGTGTGCTCTTCCGATCTAAGTATTATTTTTTTTATCTTTTTTTTGAGCATACTTTCACTCTTCCTTAGCCCCAAATATAGAAATTGGACAAATATGACCCCCCTATGGAATTAAACCATTTAATCCTTTTGATATCCCTTTATTAAACACTATTATTTTAATTTCATCAGGATTAACAGTAACCTGATCTCATCACGCAATAATTAACAAAAATTTATCGGAAAGAAAAAAAAGTCTACTTATTACAATTATCTTAGGTATATATTTTACCTTTCTTCAATTAATTGAATACATTGAAGCCCCATTCACAATCGCAGACTCAATTTATGGATCAACCTTTTTTGTTGCTACAGGATTCCACGGACTACATGTCATTATTGGCTCACTTTTCCTCTCAGCCTCCCTCATACGCATAAACTTTAAACAT
>NW_012072209.1:0-466 GCF_000956235.1 Wasmannia auropunctata | reverse complement strand
ATCTGTTTTTAATTTCCCCCAAAATACTACCATTTTCTACGTGTATCAACAAAAACTGATTTGTTTTTCCAACTTTAAAATCTATTTCAATTATGGCTTATTACAATTTTTACTTTTTTATTTAATATTTACAAGTTTCTACACAAATTTACCACCTAATATTTTCCTAACGAAAAAAATTTCTACGAATAAGTACAAATTTTTACTAAAAATAAAAATTTATCGAAATTTTTATTTTCTATATTTTCATAGAAATATTTATTTTTTTGGAAAAATATATCTACGCAATAGTACCACTAATTACAATTTTCTAAAATCAAGAAAGTGATAAAAGTAATGTTACATGAAAATCCATAAATTTTTAGAAAATAGTACAACAATCTATAAATTTTGAAAAATGAGAAAGAACAAAATCTTCAGTAGTTAAAACATTTACTTATTAGTAGAATACTACGATTATTTAGGA
>NW_012072208.1:0-342 GCF_000956235.1 Wasmannia auropunctata | reverse complement strand
AGACGTGTGCTCTTCCGATCTGTATGCTTGGCATAAAAGTGGTTATGTAGATATTAAACCAGATGAATTTGATACACCAGTCAATTTTGTTTTAAAAAACATTCCAAAGTAACATGCGATATTTGCGGCAATATTGTTATTATAACTTGTGAGTAGATATACTAGGCGGGTTCTGAACCAAATGTAGGTCAAGGTCAAGGGTGGGGGGAATGTAGGTCAAGGAGGAAGGATGGGGAGAATGTAGGTCAAGGAGGAAGGGTAGGGGGAATGTAGGTCAAGGGGGATTAATTAATTAATTAAACAATAATCGATTGAATCATCAATTAATTGATAACAATTAAA
>NW_012072207.1:0-459 GCF_000956235.1 Wasmannia auropunctata | reverse complement strand
GAGTTCAGACGTGTGCTCTTCCGATCTATTTATGATCAATGTCAAATCGATTTCGCAGTTTGAATCGACAGGAGGTCGACATGGGAGTCAAAAAGACATCGATGTCGATGTCAATTTCGATCTCATTTCGAACCCACTTTTCGACGTCGAATCGACGTCGGGTCGACAAATTGTTTCTCACTGGGTATATGGCAAGTATTTATTTTTAATTCCTTTATTTCAAACGCCATTTCGCATATACAAAATTAAGTTTTAGTAAAAATTGTAACTTCATATTTGTTAATATTTTATATGCAAACTTTATATTTATAAACAAAATATATCTTAACTAATTATACATATTCCATCTTTGTAACATCTATTAAAAGATTTATACCATTGGTATACTTTTATTAGCAATTAATATTTATAGATCATTGGAGCATCGGTTTTCGGACGATTACAAGGTTAAACACGTTT
>NW_012072206.1:0-389 GCF_000956235.1 Wasmannia auropunctata | reverse complement strand
CAGACGTGTGCTCTTCCGATTCTCACTGGGTATATATGCATGATTAACTTTTAATTTTAGACTAATTTTGGGTTTTGGACATTGGTAACTTGGAAACAAGTATTTTTTGATGTTAAAACAATTTGATCGAAATGGTCTGATTTTCGATGTCAATTTCGATTCGATGAGTTTTCGATGACATCGACATCGAAACGACGTCGATTCGACATCAGCCTTCTCACTGGGTATCTAAGCACGAGAGAGATACAAGCGGAAGAGATCAGGATTACGCCACGTATCCATGACACGATTAGGGAGCGTGCACTGGAGGGGGCCTTGACGAGATGGAGAAACGACTACGAGAAGCCAAGCACAACGGCTGTAGAGGTGAGGAGGGCACTGGTTCCGGT
>NW_012072205.1:0-1100 GCF_000956235.1 Wasmannia auropunctata | reverse complement strand
TTTTTGGAAGCGATGGCAGACAACATGTACCGACGTCCTTCTACGGGTACCAGAAATGACGTTACGGTACCAAATTCCTACTGTAAAGCACGGTGGAGGAAGCGTGATTTTTGTGATTCTTGGCAAACTGTAATCGGGCCTTCTTATTCTTTTTACTGATTAGCGATTTTCTAATGTACCTATACGGCCAAAAAGTCCTACATCATGTAGTCTTCGTGTCACAGTGCTACGACTAACATTGGCAAGATTTTCATTCTGTAGCTCGCGTGCAATTTCGGCAGCAGTTTTCCTTACATCTGCATTTGATTTGCGTTTAATGATTTCTTTAACGAATTCTTTCGAAGCTTCGAATATTCGAAGTATGTGAAAAGTAACAGCCCTATTTAATACAAGAAAAATGATAATAAGAAAAAAACAGAAAATAATTAAAAGGATAATTTTTGCTTCGTTTTTTTACAATCAAGCTTGAAGAAATAAAAAAAAGTTACCATATATAATCATATACATATGATTGAAATTTGAAAATATACTATAATTATATATGAAAAACTTTTTCTTATTCTTTAAAACTTGACTTTTTGTAAAAAAAATAATGCAAAATTCTCCTTTTAATTAATTTTTATGTTTTCTTATTATTATTTTCTTGTATCAAACAATAATTTTACAAAAGAAAGAAACATATATGAATATGTATGAACATATATAGTGCATTATAATTATATATTTTTATATATGTTTATATATATCTATATATATTCTCATATAAAAACTTTTTTACGGATAGTAAAATGTATAATAGTGGATTTAACATAAAAAGCGAAGAAAAAATATTGATAAATGAGATAATTTTGAAAAGAAAATCTTAAATAAACTTTTTTATCGGATATGTAGTGTAGTTATTATACAATAATTTATAAATAAAGTCGGCTTATTACAACACGATGTTCGTAGATCAATTAAACGTTGATGATTTTCTTTGTTAAATTAATTAACGATTTTTGCTAATAGAAAAGGAACTCTTTAATAAATATACATGAAATTTGAAGTATAATTTACGCATGCAATATTTTATTTTTTAGATCGGAAGAGCACACGTCTGA
>NW_012072204.1:0-398 GCF_000956235.1 Wasmannia auropunctata | reverse complement strand
CTAAGTGACTGGAGTTCAGACGTGTGCTCTTCCGATCTGAAAGCACGCAAGATGAACGATTACCCTGAACGGTGGATCACTTGGCTCGTGGGTCGATGAAGAACGCAGCTAATTGCGCGTCAACTTGTGAACTGCAGGACACATGAACATCGACATTTCGAACGCACATTGCGGTCCACGGATACAATTCCCGGACCACGCCTGGCTGAGGGTCGTTTTAGTACCAACAGACTGCTTGCGCCCACTCGCGTCGTCGCGCACCCGCCTTAACACTTTGGTGGTGCGTGCGACGATATAGAGAGAGGAGCGTACGAGCGATCGTTGGACGTTCGCCGAGCTGAGCGAGACGCGCTCCCTCCCATCTTTCGGGACTGAGTCGACAAGGCACACAGGGGATA
>NW_012072203.1:0-348 GCF_000956235.1 Wasmannia auropunctata | reverse complement strand
GACGTGTGCTCTTCCGATCTGTTTACTTGGACGAAAAGAAAGAAGAATATATAAAAATGTCTCATGTTCATACTGTTTCTTTGTTAGTGCGCTTTATTAGAAAATTAAAGGCGTTTTTCAGCAAGAGATACAGTTGACATAGTAAATATTGTAATTGTTATGTTTCTGATTTAACCTTGCCAATGTTAAACATAGATGAAATGATTTACATACTAAGTTATTACTGTATCTCTTATTAAACAATGTGCAATATAAATGATTAGTCTAGATAATTTATATATATGTAATATATTTTATGTAGATTTATATGTTTATTTACTTACTTTTTTGACACTCTATACTTGAATT
>NW_012072202.1:0-439 GCF_000956235.1 Wasmannia auropunctata | reverse complement strand
CCTGCGTCCGACAGTAAGTTGCACGCCCCTTTCTACCTTCCATACGCGGCCCATAATTCGCTAACTATTTCTTGTTATAATTTGAAAACTAAGCTTCGGATAAAATTTTAGTAAAGAAAAAACCTTTTCAGAATTGAGTCAGGAATATGACATTTTAAGGACAAAAGTTTATTTTGAGACACCTTGTATTACGTAAGCATATTTTTGGCCATTATTTATTCCCCTCTCCCTCATGTAAGCAAATGTCAGAATTTCTGAATCCTCTTCCCCTCCTAATTATGAAAGATTTTCCCGATGTAAAATTAATATTGCTCATTTTTCATGACAGCAGCAGATATAAAAAATCTTACGTAAAAATATGTACGACGCCTCCTCCCCTCCCCCATGTAATTATTTATCAGAATTTGACTAACCCCCGCCTCACCCCTAGTCATGCTTA
>NW_012072201.1:0-478 GCF_000956235.1 Wasmannia auropunctata | reverse complement strand
TGCTGGAGTTCAGACGTGTGCTCTTCCGATCTTTAAATATTCAAAATAATTTTTCAACACTAACTCTCATACTTAATTCACTCTTTCTAATTCAAGAAAATTTACTAGTAAACTTTTATTTTAATAACCCCTGATACAAAAGGTACACTAAAATAAACCTCCTTATCTCCATCTTTCTCTTTTCACTTACATTACTCTTCTATATCACTATCATAATTTACTCACTTATCCTACTAAAACATATCAATATTTATATAACTTTATTTATCCCTCCTAATTACTAACCCCCTATAATATCATTATTTCTTAAATAATTTATTCAAACAATCTAAGTACATGTTCCCATACACTTACTTTGTTACGACTTCTTTCACTTATACTTTCATGAAAATGACGGGCAATTTGTACGCATCTCAATTAAAACTTCAACCTACATTATTTTGTAAATTTACTCTTAAATCCTTTTTCATTATAATAT
>NW_012072200.1:0-364 GCF_000956235.1 Wasmannia auropunctata | reverse complement strand
AATACTATCTCACCTAGGGTTATATTTTTTAAAAGTAGTACAACAGTTTATTTTGTAGGTAATGCAGACACCTAAGACTTATATGATATTCTCTTCATATTCTCTCTGTAATTAGCACAATTTAAGGATTTCATACTTTCTTAGAAAATATATAATTATGAGATTATAATTTGTACTTATGACTTAAGTAAGAAAACGTAATTTTTATGGGTTTATAACTTGGCGCCTTTTATCGATATCAAATCTTTCATTTAAAGTACAAGGAGATAGTAATACTTTTATTGTGTAAAATAAGTGATATACATATCATTTAAATAGAGACCGGAATTTAAAATACAAAAAGATCGGAAGAGCACACGTCTGA
>NW_012072199.1:0-435 GCF_000956235.1 Wasmannia auropunctata | reverse complement strand
TATCCCCTGTGTGCCTTGTCGACTCAGTTCGAGGATATGTATATAATGCTTCTAAAGCAAAGAAATTTTTCTCTAAAAATGCAATCTTTCACTCCGAGGGATTGAGGATGTGCATATTATTTTTTGAAAAGCAATAAATATTTTTGTAAATATAATCTGTTACTTCGAACACTCGAGGACATGTATATAATGTTTTAAAAGCTAAGGAATAGTTCTAAATATGTAATCTGTCACTTCGAAGACTTGAGGACATCTGTATAATTTTTTTAAAGCAAATAAATATTTCTAAAAATGCAATCTCTCACTTTGTAGACTCGAGGACCGGCACATAATTTTATTAAAGCAAATAAATGTTTCTAAAAACAATCTCTCTCTCCGAAGATTCGAGCATATAGATCGGAAGAGCACACGTCTGAACTCCAGTCACTTAGGCAT
>NW_012072198.1:0-362 GCF_000956235.1 Wasmannia auropunctata | reverse complement strand
AGGTAAAGATTCACTCTTTCGAAAACTGTAAACTGCATTTGCATGCGATTTTTAATTCGCGCCATGGAACTTGTCAAAGTTCGTAAAAAATTTTGAGATTCGTCGAGTTTCCGTGTAATTCAATGAAAGATCAGTAGGATCGTTTTCTAAAGTATCGATTTGGAAAGTAGAGATTTCAAGCTGTAAAATGCTTTTTTGATCATCTCGATACGATCATTTTTGACGAAGTTACACTTTCTTGAATTTTGCCTTTTTGGATGATAGAGTAAGGTGATCTTTTATTTTTGGCATATGTATTCTGTATTTTTAAAATAGACAAGCTTCAAATGAGTGTAACTTCGTCAAAAATGATCGTATCGAGA
>NW_012072197.1:0-391 GCF_000956235.1 Wasmannia auropunctata | reverse complement strand
TAAGTGACTGGAGTTCAGACGTGTGCTCTTCCGATCTATGTATATAATTTTTATAAAGCATAGAAATGTTTCTAAAAATGCAATTTCTCACTTCGAATAGTCGAGGATATGTATATAATGCTTCTAAAGCAAAGAAATTTTTCTCTAAAAATGCAATCTTTCACTCCGAGGGATTGAGGATGTGCATATTATTTTTTGAAAAGCAATAAAAATTTCTGTAAATATAATCTCTTACTTCGAACACTCGAGGACATGTATATAATGTTTTAAAAGCTAAGGAATAGTTCTAAATATGTAATCTGTCACTTCGAAGACTCGAGGACATCTATATAATTATTTTAAAGCAAATAAATATTTCTAAAAATGCAATCTCTCACTTCGTAGACTCGAA
>NW_012072196.1:0-380 GCF_000956235.1 Wasmannia auropunctata | reverse complement strand
TCTCATTGGTCTCTCTAGTTGGTAGTTCAATGTCCACTTTCCAGAGGCGCTGAAACTAGCACATCGCCGGTCCCAGCTAAATCGCAGGTATGACCACTCTCAGGATCCTCTCTGATTGTGGTAACGTCGCGGCAGAGAGGATCCTGAGAGCGGCCATGCCCGCGATTTAGCTGGGACAGGCGATTGAGCTGGTTTCAGCGCCTCTATGTCCACAAAACGTGGACATTGAACTACGTAGCCAATGTCCACGATTTTGTCGGTTATGTCCACGATCTTTTGGTGGTGATCCGTGCTATGTCCACGGTTGTGTTCCGTGCTATGTGCAGGAATGCGAGTAGGTTAGTTAGAAAAGGACGGACATCAATCTCGGTCGTCCTTGT
>NW_012072195.1:0-345 GCF_000956235.1 Wasmannia auropunctata | reverse complement strand
CGTGTGCTCTTCCGATCTCTTATCTTTAGTGTATGAATTATACCAAAGGTTTTGTATTTATCGAAATTTTAAACAGATTTTTTTTTACAAAGATGGAATGTTATCTTTACGATCTCATTTTCAAAATCTTATAGAAATGCGAGAAAAAGGAATGTTATCTTTACGCTCTCATTTTCAAAGGTATCTGCATACCTGCCTAATTAAGGATTATACACAGTTTCGACTAAAACTCATTCGTCTCACAATAAAAATAAGTCATATTTCAAAATGCTAGCAACTCTTAGTAGGGTATAAAACGAAGAGACTGACAGTACATTCTGTTAGTAGTAGAGTTGAAAGTTCAGA
>NW_012072194.1:0-434 GCF_000956235.1 Wasmannia auropunctata | reverse complement strand
TAAGTGACTGGAGTTCAGACGTGTGCTCTTCCGATCTTATATGCTATAAAAAAATTATATACATGTCCTCAAGTTTTCGAAGAGACTGCATTTTTAGAAATATTCCTTTGCTTTAAAAACATTATATACATGACCTCGAGTCTTCGAAGTGAGAGATTGCATTTTTAGAAATTTTTTATTGCTTTTCATAAAATTCTATGTATGTCCTCAAGTCTTCGAAGTGCAAAATTGCATTTTTAGAAATATTTATATGCTTTAAAAAAATATACATATGCTCGAATCTTCGGAGAGAGAGATTGTTTTTAGAAATATTTATTTGCTTTAATAAAATTATGTGCCGGTCCTCGAGTCTACAAAGTGAGAGATTGCATTTTTAGAAATATTTATTTGCTTTAAAAAAATTATACAGATGTCCTCAAGTCTTCGAAGTGACA
>NW_012072193.1:0-615 GCF_000956235.1 Wasmannia auropunctata | reverse complement strand
TAGTGGTGTAATATTGTAGATAAATACCTTAGCTACTAAAAAAACCAACCACTATTTTTAAATACTTTGAAATTGAATTTTTATAAATAAAAGCGGGTAAAAAAGGTGGTCCCTATAGGGACCACCGTGCTTCAAAGGGTTAAAGACTATTGTCTTCAGAAAAAGTAAGCATAAATGTTTAAATTTACTAAATAATTATATAAATTATATATGAAAGTATTTGATTAATTATATCTAAATATAAAAAATAAAAATAACAATAAATATAATAAATATGTTACAGCACTGTATCTAACATAATCGATGAGATTGACTCAAATGTATTAATAACGATCAACGATGATGATGAAGATAACGCAGATAGCCAAACAGGTATAATTTAAACATGTCAAATTATTATTATATTAAATAATTGAGAAAAATTCTTTTTTATATTCAAGATTCGAATAAAGGAAGAAAAAGAAAAAAAAATGATAACAGTGCAATAGACAGAGTGGTCGATGCCATATGTAAAGAAGACAGAATAGTTCTTCCTCCGCCACCAGAACCTAACGAAATGGATTCATTTTTATCTTTAATAGGATTCCGATTACAAAAAATGTCACCTAAAAAAAA
>NW_012072192.1:0-306 GCF_000956235.1 Wasmannia auropunctata | reverse complement strand
TATGTTTGAGACTGATAACTGTTCTTTATTTTATGTATTGAAATGATAACTATTCTTTGTTTTATGTTCGAGAATGATAACTGTATGTTCTTTATTTTATGTATGGAAATGATAACTATTCTTTGTTTTATGTTTGAGAATGATAACTGTTCTTTATTTTATGTATGGAAATGATGACTGTTTTTTATTTTATGTTTATAAATGATAATACCAAAGCGTAATTGTCCTTCATTTATTTTATCTTTGAGAATAAAATGTTTTATTAATGTAAAGTATGATGTTTTGTTTAGATCGGAAGAGCACACG
>NW_012072191.1:0-641 GCF_000956235.1 Wasmannia auropunctata | reverse complement strand
TAACTCTTAAATGATCAACTCATTTTGTCATCTCTCTTAAGCAACGATATTTCACCCTTCCTCTATCCTCCGTTCGGTTAATTTCGATGTCTCCAGCGAATCCGTGGATTCTCCTATAGTTCATTCGCAAATACCGGGAGCTCTGAAAATCTCTATCTATCTCCCCTACAGAAGTTGTTGGCTTATTGATGAAATAGACGGACCAAAAATAGTCGGCAAAGCACAACAATACCAATTGTTGAAATTTATTTTAAATAATAATAGCCAACATCGCATACAAGTTGTAGTATGGAATTCAGAAATTGACCGTGTTAAATTTCATATACAGCCGAATCGAGTAAGTATAATTCTTACAATGTTTTTTTTTTGTATTATTATATTAGCGTATCTTTCTCGTCTCTATAATTATAAATTAATATTATTTAAGATTTTATACTTTATAAATAGTTATGTTCAAATATCTTGATTATTATGTAACTTAATCTTAATAATAATAATTTTATCATACATAATTTATTTTATATATCAGATACACAATTTATGTCCTATAATATATTTTAATTACATATACAAGATAACCGGTAGTCAATGATAAAGCACTAATGAACAGGTAGAGTGGAAGATCGGAAGAGCACACGTCT
>NW_012072190.1:0-371 GCF_000956235.1 Wasmannia auropunctata | reverse complement strand
AATCAAAAACGTCAGATATCGAATGTTCCTCCGAAATTATTAAGTTAAAAATACTGATGAAGCCTTTTTAAAAGCAAATTTGAAAAACTTTGACGCTTCTTGCTTGCCACCTTGCTACACCGAGCTTCTACAGCAAATGAGAAGAGCACACTATATTGCATACTTGTGGAATAAGGCAACATTACGGGATCCAATTGAATTTGAGCCCGAAACATCAGGATGGACCTTAACTCATAGCAAATATGAATTTCTATGGTTTGAAGGCCCAAAGTTGCCACTATCAGTAAAAGATGTCATTTTTGATAATCAGGATTCGGAAGGTAATTTTCGATTTGCGACTCTTAATGGTATATATGATTTATTTAGTTTAT
>NW_012072188.1:0-492 GCF_000956235.1 Wasmannia auropunctata | reverse complement strand
CTATTTTTCGTTATAATTTGAAAACTAAACTTCGGACAAAATTTTTGTAAAGAAAAAATCGTCTTAGAATTGAGTCAAGAATTCGTCTTTACAAGGACACCGGGGTTGTTCTGAATCACCCTGTATACATATACAGGGTGTCTCTTAATAGGTGTATCACCGCTCATGGGTAGATAGAATGGACTAAACTGAATCGAAAAGTCCTCTACCATTTTGCAAAATTCGCAATATTTAAAGAGATATTAATTTTTGAATATCGCCGAATGAGCGAGTATCCGTTCGGTGAGTCCGGCCCACCGCCAATACTAGCGCACTACCGTCCATGAGCCGCTCGAACGCACAGCCATTTGCGCTATAAACAATTCCCCGCTCGCCGCGTGTCACGGCTCTCGCGCTAAGCAACCGCGCTCGATGGACGATCGCGCGCTAATATTGGCGGTGGGCCGGACTCGCCGAACGGATACTCGCTCATTTGGCGATATTCAAAAAATA
>NW_012072187.1:0-418 GCF_000956235.1 Wasmannia auropunctata | reverse complement strand
GGCGGTGTCCGGATCTTCCCCTCGGACCTTGAAAATCCAGGAGAGGGCCACGTGGAGGTGTCGCGCCGGTTCGTACCCATATCCGCAGCAGGTCTCCAAGGTAAAGAGCCTCTAGTCGATAGACTAATGGAGGTAAGGGAAGTCGGCAAATTGGATCCGTAACTTCGGAATAAGGATTGGCTCTGAGGAGCGGGGCGTGTCGGGCTTGGTCGGGAAGCGGGTCTGGCTGACGTGCCGGGCCTGGGCGAGGTGAACGCTCGGCGTTCTCGCGCCGAACACGGGATCCGAGCTCGGTCCCGTGCCTTGGCCTCCCGCGGATCTTCCTTGCTGCGAGGCTTACGTGGCGGCGCGAGCCGTCGTGGTCGTCCTCTTCGGCCGCCATTCAACGCTCAGCTCAGAACTGGCACGGACTAGGGGA
>NW_012072186.1:0-381 GCF_000956235.1 Wasmannia auropunctata | reverse complement strand
ATTATAATTTTGGTAGGTACAAATAAACTATTCAATTATTTTTTAAATATGCAAAAGTTAATGGCTCGCTTTTAAAATATTGAAAATGCTATTTTTTACTATTTGTAACATCACACACAAATCATTATTATTATTAAATCTTTTAGAAATAATGAACAAGACAGTTGATAAATAAGAATTAGGGGAGACCGGGGCTCGTTGGCACAGTTTTCACAATTTAGACATTTCTATTTTTAAACAACTATTTATTATGATTAAACTATATTAATATGATAGAATGAACCTTTCTCTACATTTTCATGCCAGGAACGATTTTGTATACTGTATAGTTTCTTTATAGTAAGTGAAATACGAACATGCTGCAATGTAAGAGCACACGTC
>NW_012072185.1:0-728 GCF_000956235.1 Wasmannia auropunctata | reverse complement strand
ATGGTGCAAAAGCCAATTTTTGTTCTTCCACAAATCCGGGCGTTTCTGGCGGATTGCTTCGCGCAAATTGCGCATAACTTGCAGGTAATATTCCTTATTGACCGTTCTATCCTGTGGCAAGAACTCATGATGCACCACGCCCCTGCAATCGAAGAAAACTGTAAGCAAAACCTTCATATTCGACCAAACTTGGCGCGCTTTTTTCAGTCTTGGCTCGTGCGGCAGCTTCCATTGGGATGATTGAGCTTTGGTTTCCACGTCATAACCATAAACCCATGATTCGTCACCAGTTATGACCCTCTGGAGCATACAGATTCTTGATACAGATTGATACAGATTCTTTGATCCATTTTTTGGAATAGGCAAAAATCGAAGACGAGCCAAAACACGTGCAAGCAAAGCAGCTGTCAAAAATTAATTGAACATTCAAAATGGCCGAACTTGTCGGCATAAGTGAGAGACATGAATACCAACATAACGCCACAAAAAAATCGAAAATCGAATATACGTAACCCGCGGAAGTTCAAAATTCGCGATACTTTTTGAACAGACCTCGTATATATATATATATATATATATATATATGTACTACATAAATAATAAAATAAAGACTTTTATTTAACATCAATTAGATTAAATTGAACAACTTTCCTATAAGATACATAAAGGATGTAGAAATGAGTAAAGCACATTATACATTCTACTACCTGTCTCTTATACACATCTCT
>NW_012072184.1:0-454 GCF_000956235.1 Wasmannia auropunctata | reverse complement strand
GTGTGCTCTTCCGATCTATTGAAACTTACGGTCTCTCGATCGCCTCATCCTTCAGGAACGTAGAAATTCATGGTAGTCGAAAGAGAGACCAATCTGGCACCTCTTGTCAAAATCTAGCACCTGCACTCTGTCAAACGTTCTTTCGAATACTGATTTCAAAGTGCGACAGACAATCCCACGGACCGGCAGTTGTATATCTATACACACCGCTTCTTCTATAAACGCCCAGCTTTGTCCATCGTGGCGATTGAACGAAACTCTTATACCCCTGGCGTTAAATTCATCGGGATCCTTGTCTGATTGGTGGAAAAGGAACGATTTCCACCACACATCGAAACGTGACTCAATTTCCGTGTAGCGTGACTACTTTTCTATGTAGCGGTGATTACTAATACCATAAATTGTGTGTTCGCATGTGTGAAGGATTAACCCTGTGACACTGTTCCAATACATA
>NW_012072183.1:0-481 GCF_000956235.1 Wasmannia auropunctata | reverse complement strand
AGAGATGTGTATAAGAGACAGGATTAAGCCGCGGATTTTCCCCACCTTCTCGACCAAAAATGTAAATAAAATTATGTAAAAAAATAAAATATTTTAAAAATTAAGTTTATTATTTCTGCTTTGTAGTTATTAAGTTTAAGAAATGTATATAAAAGCGTTTTAAAATTTTACTTTTAGCCAATAGGTTAAGAGTGTGAAATAAAAAATGTACAATAAAAATATTTTAATTAATTATATTAAAATTGAGTAAAATATAATTTTCTTCCCGCATTTTTCCTCCTAATTGAATAATTCGTATATTTTGTCACACACACACACACACCCACGTACGCACGCACGCACGCACGCACGCACGCACGCACGCACGCACGCACGCACGCACGCACGCACGCACGCACGCACGCACGCACGCACGCACGCACGCACGCACGCACGCACGCACGCACGCACGCACGCACGCACGCACGCACGCACGCACACT
>NW_012072182.1:0-398 GCF_000956235.1 Wasmannia auropunctata | reverse complement strand
ACTGGAGTTCAGACGTGTGCTCTTCCGATCTCATCCGTGCAGCTTTGTAAAGAATCAGTAAGTCATTTAATGAATTATGGATTTCAAAAGTAGAGACTTTAAGCTGTGAAATGCTTTTTCGATCGTTATGTTACGATAATTTTTGACAAAGTTGCTCTATCTTGAATTTTTAGAAATTATCGATATATTAACGCAGTGTCCGGTCAATTAGTTTGGTGACTGTATATATTATTTGTATAAAAGATCTGATATCAATAAATGGCGCCAAGTTAAAATTCCATAAAAATTGTTTTTTCTTCTTTAAGTCATAAATGTATATTACTTGTATGAAAGATTTGATATCAATATGTGATGCCAAGTTAGAATTCCATAAAAATAGCATTACCTTACTGAAATTA
>NW_012072181.1:0-436 GCF_000956235.1 Wasmannia auropunctata | reverse complement strand
AAAAATATTAAATAACGTTTAAAAAATGTATACTCAAATCATTATTTTAAATATAAAATTAACGTTAAATAAATATTTAAAAAATATTAAATAAACGTTTAAAAAATGTATACTCAAATCATTATTTTAAATGTAAAATTAACGTCAAATAAATATTTTAAAAATATTAAATAAACGTTTAAAAAACGTTTTTTAGAAATTATTATTCTAAACAAATATTTAATAAAAAAAATATTAACCTTCAAACCGCACACTTCGTTCGAGCACCCACTAATAGAATGATGGTGCAAATTTGGATTTGACATCTTAAAGTGTACATATTTCCTGAGAATAAAAACAGAAATGTTTTGAAAACCACACTTTTTTGGGGTAAAATTTTCTCCATAAATGCAACGGTATTATTCAATTTAACAAAAAAACTATTTAACAATCGAAA
>NW_012072180.1:0-375 GCF_000956235.1 Wasmannia auropunctata | reverse complement strand
TCTATGCTTCCAATCGTAGCTCAAAACGTCTTGTATTATTCATGCAAGTAATCCGATGCGCGCTAGGTACTTTTTTTTGTACATATGAGCTACAGAACTTTTATACCAATGAACCCCAACAGCCAAACCTGAAAAGACAGATCATGCGCAGAGTGTGCTATAAATTTTTGATACTAAAAAGGCAACAGATTTGTCACAGTTTCTGTAATATCTAACGATGTCGGCAAACAGTTGCTAGAAATCTGACAAAATCTGTTGACATTCTATGCCAGCAAATTAGCAACAGAAACCGAGTAGACTCTGCTGATAAATTCTAATTGCACATTGGTGGCAGAAACCGAGTAGGATCTGTGCAACGCAATCTGAAAGCACATT
>NW_012072179.1:0-470 GCF_000956235.1 Wasmannia auropunctata | reverse complement strand
CATTGGGAAATCCTTTAGAATTTATACTTACTCCTGGCCAGAAGGAATGAAAATTACACAAGCTGAAGTATTAACAAAAAATGTCTATAAACTCCATTGTAGTAGCTGATAAGGGTTATGACAGCAATACTTTTGTGGTCAGCCTTGAAAACAGGAAATGTGAAATCGTAATTCCATCAAAAAGGAATCGAAAAGTGCAAAGATACTATGATGAGCATATTTATAAAGAACGTCATTTGATTGAGTGCTTTTTCGGTAAAATTAAAATTTTAGGCGCATTTTTTCCAGATTTGACAAGACCGCAGAGGTTTACATGGGATTTCTAAATTTTGTTGGAGCTCTCATATGGCTTCTCTAAAATTTTGTCCACAGAGCCTAGTATCGTCCTTTCTTCATGAGAGAGGTCTTATCCTCTCCGAAGAGAAAACAAAGATTACATCTATCACAACAGATCGGAAGAGCACACGTCT
>NW_012072178.1:0-371 GCF_000956235.1 Wasmannia auropunctata | reverse complement strand
ATGAATTTAATAAATACTGATGCTCATCGTGCAGCATCTAGAAGCACCAAGATTCTACTATATGACCGTATTAGCCTTTTCTCAATTCAATTTGTGTTATACATAGATAGTCGGAATATATGTATATATATTATATATATATATAGGTTATTTTTTTTTTATATGAATTTTTCTTTTGTCAATGTTAAAATGATTAATTTTTTTATTATTTTAAAAGGTAATTGTCCAGTGCATCTTGATATAACACCTGAAAATCTAGCGTCTTTCAATTTACGTGCCGAAATAAATTTTTCAGGCAAGTTTTTTGTTTTAGTAATCTGTTTCAACTAAATGTTGTATGTGAGATTACTTTTTTAGATCGGAAGAGCACA
>NW_012072177.1:0-504 GCF_000956235.1 Wasmannia auropunctata | reverse complement strand
TCAAGCAGAAGACGGCATACGAGATGCCTAAGTGACTGGAGTTCAGACGTGTGCTCTTCCGATCTGAAAGCATTTGCCAAAAATGTTTTCATTAATCAAGAACGAAAGTTAGAGGTTCGAAGGCGATCAGATACCGCCCTAGTTCTAACCATAAACGATGCCAGCTAGCGATCCGCCGAAGTTCCTCCGATGACTCGGCGGGCAGCTTCCGGGAAACCAAAGCTTTTGGGTTCCGGGGGAAGTATGGTTGCAAAGCTGAAACTTAAAGGAATTGACGGAAGGGCACCACCAGGAGTGGAGCCTGCGGCTTAATTTGACTCAACACGGGAAACCTCACCAGGCCCAGACACCGGAAGGATTGACAGATTGATAGCTCTTTCTTGATTCGGTGGGTGGTGGTGCATGGCCGTTCTTAGTTGGTGGAGCGATTTGTCTGGTTAATTCCGATAACGAACGAGACTCTAGCAGATCGGAAGAGCACACGTCTGAACTCCAGTCACTTAG
>NW_012072176.1:0-879 GCF_000956235.1 Wasmannia auropunctata | reverse complement strand
GCTCTTCCGATCTGAAACAAATTAATTCTATCAGTCTTCATTTTCTCATTTTGATCTGTTAATCAAAAGTTAGTCTTCCATGAAATAATTTTTACTTGTTGCACTTATTGTTAGTCTGCTATAAAATAATAATTTTTAAGAGAACAGAAATGTATAACGTATTTATTGACATTGCACGTGTCAATATATATAATTATTTTGCATAGTTATGTAAGCTGGATAGTACAGTGTTATCGTAGCATTGAAGACGCTATTATATATACTTATATGCAAACGATAAGCGGTAGCGTTTATGCTCTATCAGGAAATTTCGAAATATAATGTGACCTTAGGTATTTCAAAACCATTACCGCACATTTTCTAGAAAATGCAAATGTTGCGTATAAATTACGAAAATTATCAAAATATGACTCATTTCTTATCTATGTGTACCAATTCTTATAGATGTTATATATACATGAAAACGAAAATACTGAATGTGTAACAATATTTTCTATTTTCTTTAAAAAAATAAGTATAAAAATAATCTTCAAAAATGAAAATAATAGAAACTATGGTTCTAACCTTGATGTAAGTTGTTATGATCCTAAACAATATTTAAATTAAAGGTTTTAGCTGTTGTTCAGACACCTGGGATAATGTTAATTTACGGTACTGTAAGTTTTCAAGCCTCATAAGAGATTTGCTTAATAAATTAGTATATAATTGTAGTGTTTCGAGAGCTTAGAAATAAGCAACAAGCGGCATACAAAAAATTAATGTTTTCATTTAAAAAATTTAACTTGATCTACATATGACCTTGCAGTTGACTCTACCCAAAGTCTTATAAATTTTTATCATCATTAAGTACATTTTTTTAAATCAGATCGGAAGAGCACA
>NW_012072175.1:0-445 GCF_000956235.1 Wasmannia auropunctata | reverse complement strand
TATCCCCTGTGTGCCTTGTCGACTCAGTCTCTTTTTGAAAACTCGAGGACATATATATAATTTTTATAAAGCATAGAAATATTTCTAAAAATACATCGTCTCACTTCGAGGATATGTATATGATTTTTTTATAGCAAAGAAATATTTCTAAAAATACAATTTCTTCTTTCGAAGACTCGAGCACACGTATATAATATTTTTAAAGCAAACAAATATTTCAAAAAATGCAATCTCTCACTTCGAACACTCGAGGATATGCATATAATTATAAAAGTAATAAAAATGATTAAAAATATTATTTCTTACTTCGAAGACCCGAGGACATGTATATAATTTTTATAAAGCATAGAAATGTTTCTAAAAATGCAATTTCTCACTTCGAATAGTCGAGGATATGTATATAATGAGATCGGAAGAGCACACGTCTGAACTCCAGTCACTTAGG
>NW_012072174.1:0-699 GCF_000956235.1 Wasmannia auropunctata | reverse complement strand
AAACTTGTAGATAGGAGAAACAGTCTAAATTCCGTCGCTTTCCAGCGATCCAATTCGTCTAAACCTCTCGGTTTTCTACAAAGTTCCATAGGAATATATGGTATTAACAATTTCAAGTCTACCGATAATTGATGTATTTTTGAAGAACGCAATTTTATACCCTTAATTCCTTGAATCCATAATTTCATAAGTCTTTTCATGATACCGAGACAAATAAGATGCATGTAATTCAAGGGAAACTGTGTAACCATTTTCAATCCAATCCTTTCGAAAGGTGAATCACTCAAATGATTCATTATATCTTAAACAAAATTTTTCATCTGTGCGTAAAGGAGCATTTTCATTTAGAAACAGCATTCGATTTTCCTTCCATTCACCTTCCTCTTCACATTTGTCACAGCCATGATATCCTGTGTGGCCTTTTATACATTTTACGAATGCTTTTGCCGGGGCGTCGCATATAACAGCATTTATCACAACTTTGTATTTTTTCCCTTCGTATTGAAATCCTATATTTTGTAATTCTTTATATTCTTCAATAAATTGATCTAAAATTTCATCAGGTTTGCTTGGTTTACAGTTCCCATGGAATACTGCAATAAGAAATGATTTTTCCCTATAATCATCGTGAATAATTTGTCCTAAAAGTGGTCAAATTTGTGATTTAGAACTCTTTGCTAATGGTAAGATCGGAAGAGC
>NW_012072173.1:0-506 GCF_000956235.1 Wasmannia auropunctata | reverse complement strand
AGCTAAATTTACGTGAAATTGTCTAAATAATGGAAAACCGGAGCCGTTTGGCGCAATTTTGAGTAAAAGTCATCGATATTAAGGCAAAAAGTACGAAATAGATACCCGGGTACCCGGTTATAGAGAGAAGGGTTAAAAAAGTTGTAGTAAATAATACAACTATTACATTTCTCGGATTGAACATTTTGCCTCTGAAAAATTATAAATAATAAATTGTAGTTATATAAACATCTATAGAAACAAAAATAGTAAATATATTTAAAAAATAGTAATGCTTTATTGTATACATACTCTATTTACATTACATTATTCATTATGTTAAAGATAAATAAATATTTTAATTTACTCTAAACGTGATAAATGTATATTGTATAATAATTAAATACCTTTTTATATTTTTATTAACCGTGAGAAACTCAAGAAGAAATATAATCTTATGTGATACATAAACGTGTTTGTATATATGATAACTGATATATGTCTTTTCCACAAAAGTAGTAGGAATA
>NW_012072172.1:0-503 GCF_000956235.1 Wasmannia auropunctata | reverse complement strand
TACAATTAATTGTGCTATCGGAATTAGAGAAAAAAAACCAAATTTGTATTTTTTCAATGAAACACGTTCTTTTTTTAAATGTTTTTTTCTATTAGAAAAAAAACATTTTTTTTTACATCTCTACATAGATAGATCAATTTATTTGCTCCCCTCAGGGTTACAAATTTTAACAACTCTTTACATATCTTTACATACATACATCTTATCACTACCTTAACCTACAGCCTACAACTTAATCCTATACATCTATCTTAATCCTATCTTACAATTACCATTACAATCATCTTGCTCGCCAATTATCTCGCTCGCCAATTACCTACACCTACACACACGCTCTCGCACGTCTCCCCGGGACCTCCGCTTCCGTCGCAATCTTTCCCTATCCATTTCCATTTCCTCAGTTTTCTCTCCTAAACCATTATCCTCCTCCGCTCCTTCTGCATTTACTTTCCCTCCCACTCCCCTCTCTCTCCCATTCTCACTCTCACTCTCTCTCTCTTTCT
>NW_012072171.1:0-455 GCF_000956235.1 Wasmannia auropunctata | reverse complement strand
GAGATGTGTATAAGAGACAGGATTTGTGATCATCATTGTAATTTTGATCATTGTGATCTTGGTCATTGTGATCTTGATCATTGTGATCTTGATCATTGTGATCTTGATCGATGACCTTACTATCAGATTTTATTGTTGGATCGGATAATTTTGCGTCAATTGCCTCTAGTGCTTTTATCCATACTTGACGCCTGTAAAGAGAAAATGTAGATTATGTAAAATTAAGGAACATAACATTTATTATACTGATCTCGCATAATTTTTATGGAAAATGAGCGAAATAAGTTGTATTTCGAGTTGTTTTATTATTTGTTTCATGCTAAAAGTTAACATCGCTTTACTTCCAGAAACACAAATCTCATAAGTATCTAGTTACTTATGTAAATGTGTTAAAAATGTAAGAAAAAAGTAACATTATTTTTACTATAGAAAAATGTTCTACATAATTCTAATAA
>NW_012072170.1:0-427 GCF_000956235.1 Wasmannia auropunctata | reverse complement strand
CTGAAAAGTAGAGATTTCAAACTGTAAAATGCTTTTTTGAACATCTCGATACGATCATTTTTGACGAAGTTACACTCATTTAAAGCTTGTCTAGTTTAAAATTATAGAATACATATGCCAAAAATAAAAGATCATCTTATTCTACCATCCAAAAATAGGCAAAATTCAAGAGAGTGTAACTTCGTCAAAAATGATCGTATCGGGATGATCAAAAATCATTTTACAGCTTGAAATCTCTACTTTCCAAATTGATACTTAAGAAAACGATCACATGTTAAATAACTCGGTGAAAAAAAATCGTACGACGCTCAACAAAAAAGCAAATTAAAGAGAAAGATTCATTCTTTCGAAAGCTGTAAACCCTGTTTATGTGCGATTTTTATTCCACGCCATGGAACCTGTCTCTTATACACATCTCTGAGCGGGC
>NW_012072169.1:0-537 GCF_000956235.1 Wasmannia auropunctata | reverse complement strand
GAGATGTGTATAAGAGACAGCACTTAGATTATTCAAAGAAACTACATCTTCGTAATCGGCATCCAGAGTTTCAATGACTACGCCGTCTCTCACATCAAGCATATCACCGAGCCATTCTCGTTTTTGATATCCTTTAACGTACACGATAGCCTCGGTATCATCCTCTTCATCAAACACAGCTGTTGCAATCAAGTGTTTCGCTGTACGGAAACGTCCCATCTCAATCCATGGTAATAAGCAATCAACCAGGAAGCGCCAGACTTGTCGAATTTTGTTAAAGAATTCCATAGCATGGGACTCGCAAAAATGTAATGCAAAAGAACTGTACCTCTTCTCAGGACCGCTACTTCTTTTACGATAAATCTCTTCCCAACGGTGAATCCTTGCAGATCTACAAACGTTGGTACAATCATGACGAGTAATCTATCGAAACTGTGTCCTCATCGCGAAATGTCACAGTTTTTATCTCGGATGATGAGAATATTTGCAGATGTGGCAAGTTATGTAATTTTGCGCACAACGTTGGATAATGGGCAA
>NW_012072168.1:0-434 GCF_000956235.1 Wasmannia auropunctata | reverse complement strand
TCATAATTATTTTATTAAGATTTAATTTTTTCATTTTGTATTGTAAGTATATACATGTCACTCGAGTTGTAAATTAATCATTTTATAAGAGTATAATTTGACGCCAATTATTGACAACAAATATTTTATACAAACAATATGCACAATTTTTATTTAACTTGACGCCACTTGACTGATATCAAATCTTTTATACATGTAATATTAATTGAATAATAAGACGCTGTACATAATTTTTATTTAATTTAACTTGACGCCATTTACTGATATCAAATCTTTTATACATGTAATATTAATTGAATAATAAGACATCGTACATAATTTTTATTTAATTTAACTTGACGCCATTTACTGATATCAAGTCATTTATACAGGTAATAGTAATATATGGTACATATCACTGAAGTAAAGTTAGTTGACATCAAAATACAAAGAAG
>NW_012072167.1:0-356 GCF_000956235.1 Wasmannia auropunctata | reverse complement strand
TTTGTGCTGATCGCACGGTCCTAGCACCGGCGACGCATCTTTCAAATGTCTGCCTTATCAACTGTCGATGGTAGGTTCTGCGCCTACCATGGTTGTAACGGGTAACGGGGAATCAGGGTTCGATTCCGGAGAGGGAGCCTGAGAAACGGCTACCACATCCAAGGAAGGCAGCAGGCGCGCAAATTACCCACTCCCGGCACGGGGAGGTAGTGACGAAAAATAACGATACGGGACTCATCCGAGGCCCCGTAATCGGAATGAGTACACTTTAAATCCTTTAACAGGATCCATTGGAGGGCAAGTCTGGTGCCAGCAGCCGCGGTAATAGATCGGAAGAGCACACGTCTGAACTCCCG
>NW_012072166.1:0-408 GCF_000956235.1 Wasmannia auropunctata | reverse complement strand
CAGACGTGTGCTCTTCCGATCTGTCGAGCTCCACGGATTACTTCCACGCGGTTACCGGATCACTCACGATGTTTCAACACTGTGATTCTCGCGACAATTCCGACTTTCTTGGTGTTTTTGATATCCTCGCGGGGTTTCTTTGGGCCCGAAGTATATATCTTTATTATTTTTATTTTTTATGCATATTATTTTTTGAAAAGCAATAAAAATTTCTATAAATATAATCGCTCACTTCGAACACTCGAGGACATGTATATAATGTTTTTAAAGCAAAGGAATAGTTCTGTAAAATGTAATCTGTTACTTCGAAGACTCGAGGACATCTATATAATTATTTTAAAGCAAATAAATATTTCTAAAAATGCAATCTCTAGATCGGAAGAGCACACGTCTGAACTCCAGTCACTT
>NW_012072165.1:0-406 GCF_000956235.1 Wasmannia auropunctata | reverse complement strand
TGACTGGAGTTCAGACGTGTGCTCTTCCGATCTTAAATAGTTATTTTTAACTAACACATTATAGATATTTTTAAATATAACAGTGAAATTTAACTCAAAATATGAATTTCCATACATTTGAACTGTATTAAATTATTTAACTCTATTGTTTTATCAAAAGAACTATTTATTAAGTAAGAACAGTGGCGACTTAAATAAGTTTTAGTTTGACATTAAAAAAAAAAAGAAATATTTAATGTACTATTCTTTATATATATAATGTCTTGCTTTACAGTTTGCGATCATACAGTTTTATACAACTAAAGTTAAATAAGACACAAAGTTTTTGTCTTTAAATAAAATATTACATCTTGTTTGATGTCTTTGTTATACGACATTTGTTATGCGACTTTTACTAACTGAACAT
>NW_012072164.1:0-1011 GCF_000956235.1 Wasmannia auropunctata | reverse complement strand
CGCTAAAAACCGCATCCCCGGGAAAAATTTTAGCAAGTCTGTGCACTCGTTCAAACTTTGCAATTTTCAGCGTGGCAAACATGCTCTCAGATTTAAAAGTTTACAGCAACAGGGGTGCATTAAATTAAAAATCGACTCACAGTATCTTAAAGTAGAGATTTCAAGCTTTCATTTGAAAAAAAGTTCATCATTTTACGCTGATTTTTCGCGGAGTTACCATTAATCAAAGTTGACCAATTTTTGCTCAGAATTTTTCTATGCCATAATTTTTTTGAGCAGTGTATATACATAATACGGCTCTATGTCTTAACACAATTGATTGAAGGAATGGTTATCTTGGTGCTTCTTATAATATCTCTACGTAAATTTTACCTCGAACAAAATTTGATGTTTATGATATCCTTTTCGAACAAAAAACAGTTGTACAAAATTGAACAATGAGACCTAAGCGGTATATCTATTATCGAACAAAATTTGATGTTTATGATCTTCTTTTTCGAACAAAAAACAGGTGTACAAAATTGCACAATGAAACCTAAGCGGTACATCTATTATCGAACAAAATTTGATGTTTATGATCTTCTTTTTAACAAAACTAGAACAACACAAGGCGCGCGCTTCGCGCGCGCCATTTACAATGAGCAATTAAATATTAATATTATATATTTTTATAATACATTTGTGACATTTCTAAACTATCTTAAAATTATCATTTAATTATCATTTAAAAACTATCTTTATTAAAAAATTTTAAAAATAAGAAATTATATATATATACATATACATATATATGTACATATATAATTCTTGATATATGTAATTAATAATAAAAAGATATATGATAATAAAATGATAAAAAGATATATTATAATAAAAGAAAAAAATTTAAATAATGCAATATTATAAATATATTTCTTTATATACATAGTTTTTCACTTGTTCATTATCTCGTTGATTGCCAAGATAAACTTTTAATGCTTGCCAAGAACGTACTCGTGAAAAAGCAACATA
>NW_012072163.1:0-400 GCF_000956235.1 Wasmannia auropunctata | reverse complement strand
CGTGTGCTCTTCCGATCTTGCTTTAATGTTAAATAACTCGGTGAAAAAAAATCGTACAACGCTCAACAAAAAAGCAAATTGAAGGTAAAGATTCACTCTTTCGAAAGCAGTAAACTGCATTTGCATGCGATTTTTTATTCGAGCAATGAAACTTGTCAAAGTTTGTAAAAAATGATGAAGAGTGAATCTTTACTTTCAATTTACTTTTTTGTTGAGCGTTGTACGATTTTTTATTCGCGCCATGAAACTTGTCAAAGTTCGTAAAAAATGATGAGATTCGTCGAGTCTCCTTTTCTATCCGTGTAATTCCATGAAAGATCAGTAGGATCGTTTTCTTAAGTATTGATTTGGAAAGTAGAGATTTCAAGCTGTAAAATGCTTTTTTGATCATCTCGATACG
>NW_012072162.1:0-401 GCF_000956235.1 Wasmannia auropunctata | reverse complement strand
TTTACAAATAATTAAAATAATAAATATGTTTGTCAAATGTGAGAGAGCTAAAATACAACACAAGTACACAACGTTTGGATATTTGCTCCTCGCGGTAGTTCGTATTAAAAATTTGAAATATGCCCCCCTCTAGAAAAAATCCTGCGGAAGCCCTTGTATATAATTGTCCGATTTACTCGTATTACATTTTATTAAGGATAGACATTAATATTAACATATATATGCAATTAGTTCTGTATTATGTTGGATGATTTATAATTACGTAATGCAACTGAAGAATTAAGAAAATTTAATATTGAACAACTTTAAATAAATATTTTAAATAAATATTCAAATATTGAGCCGTTTAAAAAAAAAACTTTATAAGTACGAGACTGTATGTCTTATCAAGAAAACAATTA
>NW_012072161.1:0-378 GCF_000956235.1 Wasmannia auropunctata | reverse complement strand
TTTGTAGGAGTGATCACTAACGAAAATTTCTGATATAATTGCTTATAAATTGTCTGCACATATGGATGTATGTACATACGTTCCTATCGTCTTGCATTTCATTGGATCCAACCCAAAACAAAAGTTGCGCGGCGATACCTGCGCGAAGACTCAGTTTTTCGCTGAGTGGACCTACTGGTTATACTGTGGTAGAATCCTAGGGTGCGTTCCGATATTCACTGCAAGTACTGGCGCCTATGACGTCATTCAGTAGAGCTTTAAGAACGTTTCGTTATTACTGAGACTGATTTTTCCGTACATAGCGATAGAATAACGGAACGATATCCACAGTACTGTTGTTTATATCTACCGGCAATTTAAAGATCGGAAGAGCACACG
>NW_012072160.1:0-435 GCF_000956235.1 Wasmannia auropunctata | reverse complement strand
CATATTATAGATTAATATAGATATATGCATGTTCGAT
The DNA here is from genome assembly GCF_000956235.1 of Wasmannia auropunctata. Lineage (NCBI taxonomy): Eukaryota > Metazoa > Arthropoda > Insecta > Hymenoptera > Formicidae > Wasmannia > Wasmannia auropunctata. Next base: position 398 of record NW_012072160.1, on the reverse strand, counting down.
AATCAGTTGCAGCAATCTATATGTATATATATAGTATGTACGGCATTTGAAAAATTATGATTTTCATGAAATGGGAGATGAAGGACATCTGAAACATATTTAAAATCTGTTATAATATTGTGTCTTATATTGCATTCAGTAAACGAAAGCTTATCAGTGATCGTTTAATGATTTTTTATTAAGATTGGTAATTTCTACACTTAGGATGCTTTTCGTTTATGCACTGCTACAGATGTTTTATCCTTCTTCAATATATGCGATAAACAAGAAGGATAAAATAATATATATAGCTTTGACAGTGATTGTATTGTAGACACTTAGATTCTGAAGAGAAGAACTTAAACATAAACCAATCGTTGAAGAAACAGTGAATATATTCATTAAGCTGCTTTAGGCTA
>NW_012072159.1:0-960 GCF_000956235.1 Wasmannia auropunctata | reverse complement strand
GTGCTCTTCCGATCTAGATGCGAATGGAAACTGATAGGATTCTAGTATGTAATTGCAAACAGATGCAGATGAAATTTAATTGCATGAAAATTACGGACAGGAACCGTTAGGATTAAAATACGCAATTGCGAATAGAAACAATCAGACTAAAATTGTATGTAGCATGCGGATAGAAACTGTTAGAATTATAACACGTAATTACGGGCACATTCAGATGTACTTAAACTGCACGTAGGATGCGGACGGAAACTGATAGGATTTTAACACGTAACTGCAGATAGATGAATATAGACTACAGCTGCATGACGATTGCGGATAGAAACCATTAGGATTATAACACGTAATTACAGACAGATGCATTTGGTTTGAAACTACATATAAGATGCGAATGGAAACTGATAGGATTCTAGTATGTAATTGCAAACAGATGCAGATGAAATTTAATTGCATGAAAATTACGGACAGGAACCGTTAGGATTAAAATACGCAATTGCGAATAGAAACAATCAGACTAAAATTGTATGTAGCATGCGGATAGAAACTGTTAGAATTATAACACGTAATTACGGGTACATGCAGTTGGACTGAAACTACATATAGGATGCAAACAGAGACTAATAGGATATATTTTATTACGTAATTGCAAACAGATGCAGATGAACTTTAATTGCCCAAAAATTGCGGATAGGAACTGTTAAGATTATAATTTAATTGCAAATAGATGCAGTTAGACTAAAACTGCATGTAAAATACGGACAAAAACCATTTGGATTGTAACACGTAATTACGGACAGATGCAGTTGTACTTAAACTGCACGTAGAATGCGGACGGAAACTGATAAGATTTTAACACGTAACTGCAGACAGATGAATATAGACTACAATTGCATGACGATTGCGGATAGAAACCATTAGGATTATAACACGTAATTACAGACACATGCATTTGGAGTGAATCTA
>NW_012072158.1:0-306 GCF_000956235.1 Wasmannia auropunctata | reverse complement strand
TCATAATAAAACACAAGCATATATAGGGTGTCTAGGTCAATGAGAATATTATGTAAATCAGTATAGCGATTTTATTCTGGATGCTCGTTGGTACAGTGGGCTCATGATATGCTAATGAATAATGATATGATTTACACTTTATGTGCCCCGGCCTTAAGATTCTCATTGGTTAAGCCATTTTATGCTGTGCTTATGCTTTGTTATGTATTTCATGAGCCTAAGGCCGAGTACAAAATGCATAATGCGGCATAAGCACAGCATAAGACGGCTAGATCAATAAAAGCCGAGACACAGACTTTTACATAA
>NW_012072157.1:0-470 GCF_000956235.1 Wasmannia auropunctata | reverse complement strand
TTGATGCTTGTCGTAGAGAAAACTTATTTAAAAACATTTATTTTATTTTTTCTTATTTATTTTTTTTTATTATTTATATTTATTTTATTTCCGGTCTAGTTTTTGGGTGAAAAGTGATCCAACGGAAGTCAAGATGCTTGAATAATTTATCGAAAAGTTAAAAAAAAATTTATTTTATTATTTTTTATTTATTTTATTATTTTATTATTTATATTTATTTTATTTCAGTAGATATACTATGGAGATTCTGGACCAAATGTAGGTCAAGGTCAAAGGTGGGGGGAATGTAGGTCAAGGGTGGGGGGAATGTTGGTCAAGGAGGAAGGGTAGGGGGAATGTAGGTCAAGGGGGATTAATTAATTAATTAAACAATAATCGATTGAATCATCAATTAATTGATAACAATTAATTGATAACAATTAATTTTTTTATCAATTATATTTTTCGTGGACCGCTACCGCCACGTGCGC
>NW_012072156.1:0-700 GCF_000956235.1 Wasmannia auropunctata | reverse complement strand
TTCCGATCTTCTGCAGTACTTTGTCTTTATTTTTATTTACAGTTCCAAAATTCACAAAGGATGTCGTAAGGCGGCTTCGAGAAAAAAGGTCATTTCTCCAGAAAGACCATGTCGCAGCAATGAAAATACTCCTTTGTCAACACATAGACAACGGTACGTATTTTTTACATGTAATAGCTATATTTTCAAAAACTTTTTTTTTATATTAAAAGAAAAATAAGTATTACAAAATATATAGTAATATATAAACAAATATAAAAAATATAAAAATAACAAATATAAAAATGTAAACATTACAATATAAATATAAACATAAACATAACAATAAAAATATAACCCTAACAAATAAAAATTAAAAATATAATTACATAAATCATTACATAAATAAATACATAAATTTATTACATATTTATTAACTTGAGCTTACTTCAAATATATTAATTCATTAATAAATTTATCAAATACATATATTTTAACAGTGCATCTGCATCATCCGAAATGAATTATGTCATTCTAAATACCGTAATATAATGTTTTACTTTCCAGATTTTTCATAGAGAACTGCTCGGAAAACAGTGGCCCAACATCGAAACAAATGGATATTTTGGAAGAAGATGTGCCACTACTTAAAGCACAATTGCAGCACTATCGTTCTCTACACGAGTTTTATGTGCAATCTAATGTGACGGATTTCGCTAGT
>NW_012072155.1:0-403 GCF_000956235.1 Wasmannia auropunctata | reverse complement strand
CATCACTAAGATCGACGGCGACGACGTAGACATTTACTTTCTTATTATATTTTAACATTTACTTCTTATTTATTTTTTACATTTTTATTTTTGTTTCATTCTTTATTTGTTTATTTATTTGATATATAGTTTACTTATATCATTCCTTATTTTTTTAAAATTCATATCATGTTCCATTTCATTTTATTTTTTATTTGATTTGATTCATATTTTATATAATGTTTGTTTATTTATTTGACTTTATTTATTTTACTTATATCATTACTTATTTTTTTATTTAATTCATATCATGTTCTACTTCATTTTATTTTTTATTTGATTCATATTTTATATAATATTTGTTTATTTATTTAATTTTATTTATTTTACTTACATCATTCCTTATTTTTTATTTATTTTTTAC
>NW_012072154.1:13042-13786 GCF_000956235.1 Wasmannia auropunctata | reverse complement strand
TTTGACTTTCACAATTGCTTTGTCCTTATTCTTGCTTTATTCTTGTTGTTGCTCTGTGGACTCCGTCTATCATTCGAGATTTGATTTGCAGTTTTACATGGTTATGAAGTTTTATTACAAGGAATGTATTGCTGATCTGTGTTCCCTCAATCCTTCTTTATTCGGGCTTGGAATCGACAGTGGCGGTTGCTAAGCTACTCAGTCCACCCAGCACCTACCTCGACCGAAGTTTTGTTCCATCATAATTTATTTTATTTTTTCCTGATTTTTTAAATTTCTTGTTACATAAAATTTCCTATAATAAAAAAATGTACATATAGTTTAATATAACATTACAGAAATTTTATCTTATTCTAATTGAAGTTTTCTGAATTTTGCAATTAAAAACAAACCATAATAATATTACAACAAGAAAACTAATTAGTAATTTCAATTTAATTAATAATTCTGAACAAATTAACAATTTTACAAACAAAAAATACAATTTTCAAAGTAATAAAAATAGTTTCAAAATTAAAGAACGGTCCAATACCGACGAAATTAATAGAACCATTAATTCAGGAAAGTATCCATATTATACAGAAATACAAGAAAAAGATAATGATGACAGGAAATTTATATTAAAAGTTAATTTATCATCTTACAATGCGTGAAATATCAAATAGTTGATAACTCAATAATATCTGAGTTACTATTATTAACATCGAAGTAATTTACTTACCAGTAGCATATTATCTATAAATT
>NW_012072154.1:0-676 GCF_000956235.1 Wasmannia auropunctata | reverse complement strand
TCTTCGGTTTACGTTCTCAGTATGTGCTTGTGATGCTTATCACTACAAAATGCGTGATATCGTTACAAAATTGACTTTTTTAAAAAAAGTAAAAAAGGGTGCCAAGTGTTAGCGTGCTCCTCGAACAAAATTTGATGTTTATGATCTCCTTTTTGAACAAAAAACAGTTGTACAAAATTGAACAATGAGACCTAAGCGGTATATCTATTATCGAACAAAATTTGATGTTTATGATCTTCTCTTTCGAACAATAAACAGGTGTACAAAATTAAACAATAAAACCTAAGCGGTACATCTATTATTGTACAAAATTGAACAATGAAACCTAAGCGGTACATCTATTATCGAACAAAATTTGATGTTTATGATCTTCTTTTTAACAAAAAACAGGTGTATAAAATTAAACAATAAAACCTAAGCGGTACATCTATTATTTCTTCAAAATAAAACCTAAATGCTATATCTTTTGGTACTTTAAATACCGATCTTTATTTTAGTGAAATATATATATATATATTTGAAATATAATATTATTATTGAATATATTATTGAAATATATATATATATATATATATATATTTCACTAAAATAGAGATCGGTATTTAAAGTACCAAAAGATATAGCATTTAGGTTTTATTTTGAAGAAATAATAGATGTACCGCTTAGGTTTTATTGT
>NW_012072153.1:0-330 GCF_000956235.1 Wasmannia auropunctata | reverse complement strand
TGTAAATGTTAGGAACATTATAGGAAATATGTGCAAACAAAGCGTCGTCGTTGTTATTAATTGTCGGCACAATTTCCATGAAAATCTATGACATTCGTACAGCTTCATTCCATATCAAGATTAGATTCATTCCATATGAAACTTAATTAATATTCTCTCTCATCAGCTAAATACCGCATTTTTTTATTTGTATATGTAAATGTTAGAAACATTTTTTATTTGTATATGTAAATGTTAGGAACATTATTGGAAAATATCTGACAAAACACTTCACGAGCAACACGGATGCGTCCAGTAGAAAAAAAAATTACTGGTACAAGTCAATACGTC
>NW_012072152.1:0-325 GCF_000956235.1 Wasmannia auropunctata | reverse complement strand
GACGTGTGCTCTTCCGATCTATAAATGATTAAAAATATACATATATATAATTTATATGAACAATTTTTTCTCATTTCTTAAAACTTGAATTTTTGGAAAAAACTATACAAAAATTATCCTTTTAATTATTTTTTATGTTTTCTTTTTATTATTATCATTTTTTTTATATTAAACAATAATTATACAAAGAAAAAAAATATATGAACATATTTTGTATATATAATTATATATATAATTATATAATTATATATGTGGAATATAATTGTGTGGAACTTTTTTTCCCGGCTGAATAATCTGGAAATACCATTAAATTAGTAAATCTAAA
>NW_012072151.1:0-501 GCF_000956235.1 Wasmannia auropunctata | reverse complement strand
TTAGAAAGAGATTTTGCATCGATAATTAGTAGCAAATTACGTGACAGAAAAATCAAAGATGGGAAGAAATGTCCAGCAGCATACTTGGCGCGCCCGTTTTTTAATATATTTTTAACTTATTGCTAGAAGTCATATACTTGACTCGTTGATATAAATATCATCCGTATAATAGAATATAGTCGATAAAAGTAATTGAAAGTAATTTAAATATACCCAGTTTGCAATATAAGTTCTCATACTTATAAACTCATACATAATAAATAATTTATTGTTAGCATGAATTGGAAGTATTATTACCATAAGTTATATATGAAAAATGGGCGCACCAAGTATGCTGGACATTTCTTCTCATTTTTTATTTTTCTGTCACGTAATTTGCTACTTATTATCGATGCAAAATCCCTTTCTAATTTCTGCGGCCCTCATTACACTATCTATTGCATTTCTTATTTTCATTTTATTTTGTTGCTGTTTATATTTTTTATATTTTAAATGTTTTCC
>NW_012072150.1:0-316 GCF_000956235.1 Wasmannia auropunctata | reverse complement strand
TCTTTACTGAAATACTTGTTTGATTTAAATGCAACTTAGAGACATGAGCCTATGTTATAAAAGAGATATTTACTGTAACTTTTTCATTGTTTCTTTAATCATAAATACATAAACGGAACGCAGTGCCAACTTGCCTCTTGTGCCAACGAGCCCCGGTCTCCCCTTCCAATTTGTTGTGCCCGGGGGTGTGAGGGGCACAATATGAGGATCCGACTCCGCGGGGGAACGGGACTTAATACACTTTATTGTGAAATAACTCCGACACTCGATATCAACTTTTTAAATATAATATATTCTCTTCAACTCACTTTACTAC
>NW_012072149.1:0-474 GCF_000956235.1 Wasmannia auropunctata | reverse complement strand
TTAGATATCAAGACTATTTTTATATTATCAATAATTTCAATTCTTGCTAATACACAGGACATATTTTAAAATTGCCGGTAGATATAAACAACAGTACTGTGGATATCGTTCCGTTATTCTATCGCTATGTACCGAAAAATCAGTCTCAGTAATAACGGAACGTTCTTAAAGCTCTACTAAATGACGTCATAGGCGCCAGTACTTGCAGTGAATATCGGAACGCACCCATAATAGACCGAGTATCCCTAGAACTGGGACCCAATAAGAGTAAACTGGGCACCAATCTCCCCCAATCTCTCCCCGCATTTAGAGTCCTAGATTATCAGAGAAGCGCGACCGGCTTATGGCAATATCGCAAAAGTACTAGAAAATATTAAAAATGGCGTCGAATTGGCCAATCATAAGATTGATTTATTCGACAGCCATTTATAATACCGATAAATCAATCTTATGATTGGCCATTTGCAAGTCCAA
>NW_012072148.1:3475-4358 GCF_000956235.1 Wasmannia auropunctata | reverse complement strand
AGCGTGGTGCAACTTTGTCGCTCGTCCGACGCGCTTAATTCCGCGAGAACGGTAAAACTAAATCTAACGCGCGATTAATCATTACTCAGGCATCTCGCCTATCGAAAACGGGAACAAGAATTGGGCGCCAGGCACGTTATAGAGAGTGCCTCTCTACTTAAAAGTTTCGCTGTTCGGAAATCTAACGACTCAATAAGAGATTAATTACTCAGGCGATCAGACGCGAATTCGGTATGACGGTCGGACAAGGACGGAGATAACTGGCCTCTCAGCTACGGTAATGGTAGAGGGGGTGGCTCGAGGGAAAACGGTCAAGCTTCGGGGAGTGAGAATAGGCTGAAAGAAATAGCAGTGATTATTAACAGTAAATATAACAATTGTATTTAGCGGACGGTATTACAGTTGAAAAGACGAATGATATACGATAAGAGACGGGAACACTCGAGACGCGCAGCAATGCAGCGTGCACAAAATTGACGGAGATTCGCAATTCGCGTACTTCACGATCGTAATGCGGGATCGTATTTCAGAAAAACGGAAAATTAAGAGCGGTTTCCCTTCGGCGGTGCGACTCGCTAATTACATTACACCCTCGCATACGCGTGACATGCGAAATCGGAAATCATGCAGTACGGGCATGATATTCGCTGGTACGCCGACGCTGAGCGCTCGACGTACACGGGCAAGCGCGATCGGCACAAGCGGAATCGAAACTAGGGGACGAATACGTCCCGCGGGATCCCGTGATCCCGGAAACTCTCTGAAATCCCGTATCAGTGGCGTAAGGCCTTTTCGGAAACGCGAATTATCACACACGCACAATGAGGGAAACGACACAATTACATTAACTGGCTTGGCTGTGGCGCTCGGCGGGCGCGTAGCG
>NW_012072148.1:0-1525 GCF_000956235.1 Wasmannia auropunctata | reverse complement strand
TGACACCCTGTATACATATATATATATATATATATATATATATACATATATACACGAGAAAAAGACACACGGTAACGATAACCTCACTCGATCAATATATACATATGATCGATGAATGCGAGGCTGCAAGGTTAGCAATCCTAGCGCTCTAGCGCCTCTTGTGGTAAAAATTGTAACAGTACGTTTTCCCCACCTCGCAACTGGTTGACGACGATGAACACGTTTCTTAATAATAAATTCCCACATTTCGGACTTTGAATTGCAATATCTCCGCTCGTAGGACATGTAGAAAAAAAAATAAAAACACTTTCATTACTCAAATCGAACCCAAGCTGTCGATTAAGCCCATTTGGAACTTAATCGGTTTGACCGTTATTAAGATCTCAAAATCTCGGGTGATCGCAACGCGACGGCTCGCGTTAAGAGACCCGGCATGGCTTGTTAAACACTTGACACCAAGCCACTACCGTGTCTCCTGATTTTTCAGGTTTAGACAATCAATTTTTTTCTGACGGTTTAAAAGGATGGGAGAAACGTTGGACCAAATGTATTGAGTTGCAGGGAGACTACATCGAGAAATAAATTTTGTTTTGCGAAATATGTGTTTTTCTTAAAAAGGCCGGAAACTTTTCAAATGACCCTCGTACATATCACTAAAGTAAAGTTAGTTAATATCAAAGTACAAAGAAGAATACCATTTAGATTTTATCTTTTAAAATATTATATTTAATTTGGATACAAGTTTTTTTTTCAAGGTGGTCATTTATCTTAAACATAATACACTGGTCCAAAAAATTAAAGAATCACCTGTTCTAGCCTCTAAAAATAGGCAAACTTCAAGATAGAGCAACTTCGTCAAAAATGATCGTATCGAGATGTTCAAAAAAGCATTTTACAGCTTGAAATCTCTACTTTTCAAATCGGAACTTTAGAAAACGATCCTATTGATTTTTCATGGAATTACACGGATAGAAAAGGAGACCCGACGAATCTCAAAATTTTTTACGAACTTTGACAAGTTCCATGGCGCGAATAAAAAATCGCATGCAAATGTAGTTTACAGCTTTCGAAAGAGTGAATCTTTACCTTAATTTGCTTTTTTTTGAGCGTTGTACGATTTTTTTTCACCAAGTTATTCAACATTAAAACAAAAATGGTCCTTTTTGCTTCAATGTTGAATAACTCGGTGAAAAAAATTCGTTCAACGCTCAACAAAAAAGCAAATTAAAGGTAAAGATTCACTCTTTCGAAAGCAGTAAACTGCATTTGTGTGCGATTTTTAATTTATGCCTATGAAACCTTTTAAATTTAGTATATATTTTTGAAGATTTGACACATTTTCATTTGGACCTATGTAATTCCATAAAAAATCAATAAGATCGTTATTTTCTAAAGTGTCGATCTGAAAAGTAGAGATTTCAAACTGTAAAATGCTTTTTTGAACATCTCGATATGATCATTTTTGACGAAGTTACATTCATTTGAAGCTTGTCTATTTTAAAATTACAGAATATATATGCCAAAA
>NW_012072147.1:12612-13665 GCF_000956235.1 Wasmannia auropunctata | reverse complement strand
TCTTAACTTTGCAAAGTTCCACGGCCCGAAATAAAAATCGCACAAACGCAAACAAATGTCAGCTTTCGAAGGAATAAATCTTTTCCTTTAATTTTTAATTTGCTTTTTTTGTTGAACGTTGTACGATTTTGTTCACCGAATTATTCAACACTGAAGCAAAAAAGGTTATTTTTTGTTTCAGTGTTGAATAACTTGCTGAAAAAAATTCGTATAACGCTCAACAAAAAAGCAAATTAAAGGAAAAGATTCATTCTTTCGAAAGCTGTGCACCGCGTTTGTGTGCAATTTTTATTTCGGGCCGTGAAACTTTGCAAAGTTAGGAAAAAATTTTGTAATTTGTCATATCTCCATTTTTATCAGTGCGACTCTGAAAAAATCAATTAATTATTTTCTAAAATATCAACTTGAAAAGTGGAGATTTCAAGTTGCAAAACGCTTTTTCAAAAATCTCGTTACGATCATTTTTAACGAAGTTAAAAGCTCTATTTTAAAATTTACCTATTTTTAAAGGACAGAACAGGTGATATTTTAATTTTGTGGCGCAGTGTATAATTAACATATTTGTTATTGACACTATATCATTAATTGTACTTGTGAATCAAATCAGAAGCGTAAGAAAAATGTTGATCGCGCGCGTGTAAAAACGATTTGTCTTATCTTTGGACAACACAAAGTCCAAAGATAACACAAGGAATTAAATTATAAGATATCTTAAAGACATCTAAAAGTCATCTTAACGATATTTACAAGAACGTCTAAAAGACGTTTAAAAAAACATCTTATCATTCCAATTTTAGACTTTGTGTTGTCTGGGTTAGCTTTAACATCTCATACGCTTTCGCATTATATTATTTGCTGAAAGAAAGTTCATTGTGTTTATTTCACTAAAATTAATGGAATGACACTCAAAAAGCGGCGAGTGGGAGAAGAATGTAATGGATATGCTCTTTGCGTGAAAATTCAAAAACCCATGTGAAACTATTGCACATTTTTTGTTATAATAACTTTTTAAAGAACAATGTGCTCTGACTAAATCATTTGAGGGTCAGAACA
>NW_012072147.1:0-450 GCF_000956235.1 Wasmannia auropunctata | reverse complement strand
GTTTGTAAAGAATCAGTAAGTCATTTAATGAATTATGGATTTCAAAAGTAGAGACTTTAAGCTGTGAAATGCTTTTTCGATCGTTATGTTACGATAATTTTTGACAAAGTTGCTCTATCTTGAATTTTTAGAAATTATCGATATATTAACGCAGTGTCCGGTCAATTAGTTTGGTGACTGTATATGTATATATATACATATATACACTCGACAGCAAAATTAAAGCATCACCCATTCTGATCATTAAAAATAGGCAAACTTCAAGAGAGTGTTACTTCGTCAAAAATGATCGTATCGGAATGATCGAAAAAGAATTTCAAAGCTTAAAGTCTCTACTTACGACATCCATAATTCATTAAATTACTTACTGATTCTTTACAAAGCTGCACGGACGCAAATGGAGATGCATCAAATCTAAAAATTTTTTACCAAGTTTGCGAAGTTCCAAAA
>NW_012072146.1:0-493 GCF_000956235.1 Wasmannia auropunctata | reverse complement strand
TAATATGAAAAGATAATGATAAAATTAAATATAATTTTTTCCAGTTAGGTATATTTCTAGTTCCGGCAATCAGTATACCATTAATGCTATTCGCTGGATTTTATGTAAAATTAGAAGAAATGCCAACGTACCTGCAGCCTATATGCTATTTAAGCTTTTTCAGGTTCAGACAATTTTATATTACAGTAATTAAAATTCAAAATTTTTAGCATTTAAATTTAATATTTGCAGCGTATAATATTTTTCCGTATAAATCATTTCTTATTTTATATCAGATATTTGTCAAAAATTATTGTTTCTGTTTCTGTGTAATATGTTTTTAATATATTTTTTATTTATTACATTTTTTTAACATAAAATTTTATTGCAGATATGTATTTGAAGGATTAATGCAGGCAATCTATTTTGATCGACCAAATCTGTCATGTTCGGAAATCTATTGTCACTGGCGTTCACCAAATAAGATTCTCGCTGAGATGGATATGCCATCAGT
>NW_012072145.1:0-325 GCF_000956235.1 Wasmannia auropunctata | reverse complement strand
AATTATGTATACTAATGATATATACATATTATATATGTATATATAAAGAATATTAATGATTAATAAAGGCTGTTAATTATGTATACTAATTATATATACATATTATATATGTATATATAAAGAATATCAATGATTAATAAAGGCTGTTAATTATGTATACTAATGATATATACATATTATATATGTATATAAAATTAGCTATTTAATATAAAATTTTTCTTTTCAATAATTAAGACTTCTCATGATTTCTCTTTCTCTCTCTCAATTTACTGTGATTTTAATTTTTTTACTTTAAATTAAATAAAATCATTAATAATTCTTATGA
>NW_012072144.1:0-435 GCF_000956235.1 Wasmannia auropunctata | reverse complement strand
TCGAAGTCCTGCGTCGGCATCCTCAATTATTATGGGTCACCGTTGCAATATTAGATTGCAACAGTGACCTGCTTATCACTAAGTGTGACGTTGTAAGTAAGGCACAGCGAGACTTACAACACCTTAACTAGCTGTTCGTAGTTTTACAGAGAACGTTACATGTCTCCAATACAAATTTTACATCTCGCAGTTTCATAAATTGACCACGCATATACAGGGTGTCCGGTAATAACCGCCTAAAATCTCGTGAGCTGATAGAGCAGATTAAACTGAACAGAAAAGTCCTCTACCATTTTGCAAAATTCGCAATCGTTAACGAGATATTAATTTTTGAAGATTGGCGAATAAACGCGTATCCGTCCGGCCCACCGCTGAATACCAGTGGTGGGGCGGTCGTGCCAGTCGTATCTCGCCGCGCTGCTAGGCATGTGGGGA
>NW_012072143.1:0-343 GCF_000956235.1 Wasmannia auropunctata | reverse complement strand
TATCCCCTGTGTGCCTTGTCGACTCAGTTACATTATACGAAGTTATACGATGAATTAACTACTAAATTTGAAGAAATCACGTAGAGATTGCCGTCGATATTTTGTACTTATATCACTGAATTCTATCGCCGAATGATATTTAAGTGATTTTTTCTTTATGCTGTTTAATGATTGATTCTTTTTTTAATTGATTTAAAATTATTTTTCTCTTTTGTTAAATTGTTTTTATGCTGCTAATCGTGTAAATGCATAAATGTGGTACTTGGCGAATATAATTTCGACTCTATATGATATTTTTATATATGTTTCATATGTAAGAAAAAAAGAGAAGAATAGTGAATTA
>NW_012072142.1:0-376 GCF_000956235.1 Wasmannia auropunctata | reverse complement strand
TATCCCCTGTGTGCCTTGTCGACTCAGTTGTATGCTATACGAAGTTATTACGTAACGGCGCTATAGTAGAAGCTTTTGATTGGCTTTTGATCGAGCATGGAACTATGCATGGAGGACTGGAGAGAGCATATCGGTGGTGGGGGTTTTATCTAAGACGGTTGACCAATATGGCCGCACCCGGATATTGAAGTAAAGCGGTAAATCGAGTGGGTTTATTACTATGAAAATTTAATTAGTCTAAAGCGAGCTGAGTTACATGTTTTTCAGCTATCGGAACCGCGAGAATAGTCACATTTCATTCTATTAACTCATATATTTCAATCGTTTTACGCCAATACTTGGGATCGCATGTGGTTTGAAACGGGTCACACTGAGA
>NW_012072141.1:0-400 GCF_000956235.1 Wasmannia auropunctata | reverse complement strand
TGCCTTGTCGACTCAGTTGATGCTATACGAAGTTATTACGTAATTAAATTTAAAAGTAAAAAATTCAAAAAATTGCCCTGAGTACCAGTAAAATTCCATGAGAATCCATGATTTTCAAGGGTAAAAATGAAATTACCTGAGAATTCCAGGTTTTTCCCGATAGTACCCTGGTTTACGGTTAGACGGTATTATAAGGTATTCATAGACTGCGCTCGGGGAGCGTGCTATCAGCGCTATTGCATCATTTCATCCTTGTTTTGAGTCTAATTACGATAAAGATAAAATGCAGGTATAATAGCTCTGATAAAAATAACACAATTGCGCAATCCCCGAACGTAATCATAATCTGATCTCGTGTATGCGTAAAATCATCTGAACTTCTGGCATGCCATTTCATTAA
>NW_012072140.1:0-387 GCF_000956235.1 Wasmannia auropunctata | reverse complement strand
AGTAGTGTGTGTGTGTGTGTGTGTGTGTGTGTCGTGTGTGTGTGTGTGTGTGTGTGTGTGTGTGTGTGTGTGTGTGTGTGTGTGTGTGTGTGTGTGTGTGTGTGTGTGTGTGTGTGTACGCGCGCGCGCGCGTGTGCGCAAGCGTTCATGCTTGTGTATTAATAGTGGGTATGACTTCCTCGTGCGCGTATTACCTCATTTGTGCGATCAGGCATACTTCTTATTAGTCTTTTAATTTCATCCGTTGTAATTGCATTCTATTCGTTTTCGAGAATTCTTCGAAGTTCTTGCAGTAATTAAGGAGCAGGTACGTGATTTCGCACTTTCATGCTAAGATTGTCCCATAAGTGTTCAACGGGATTTAAGTCTGGACTATTCGCTGGCCAT
>NW_012072139.1:0-771 GCF_000956235.1 Wasmannia auropunctata | reverse complement strand
GTGCTCTTCCGATCTATTTAATATATTATTTAATGTTATATTTTTTCAATTTTATTTTTGTTTGTCCGGTCAATTAATTTTGCGATTATTTTTATAATTTTATTGATTAAATCTGTATATTTCAAAGTATAATAAATTTGACTAATCCTTTTGATGAAAATGTATCACTAGAAATAGTTTTCACGTCTAAATATTATTATCCTTATAAAATTACCATATTTAATGGAGTTATAGCAAAAAATAAACTCTTAATACCTGTGTTCGGACAATTAATTTCGTGACTGTAACTCTGACAAAATTTCAAGTTGGAGCAACTTCGTCAAAAATAATCGTAACGAGATTTTTAAAAAAGCATTTTACAGCTAGAAATCTCCACTTTTCAAATTAATACTTTAGAAAACGACTAACAAGGGAAGTTTGCGAACCCGAAAATTCAGAAAAATCTGACTCTTGGTGTAAAAGTAGAGCAGTTCATCCGTAGCATGAAACTATTTTTCGTTGGTGCTCAATTCCGTTTTAAAGGGATGAAACCATCCCTTGAAAAAAATCAGTTTTTTTCTTCCGACGTGAATATCGTCGAAACTATGAGAGATAGAAAAAAATGTTTTAGATCAAAGTTAAATGGCATGAAGTGAACTTTATGATAGTAGTAACAAAAAAATTTTTTTTTATTTTTTTTAATGCTTCCCCCACTATTTCACTTTTTGTTTTGAATTTTTAAATTTTTTTGTGACCAAATTAAAGGTTATTTTAATACGAATTCAACCATGA
>NW_012072138.1:0-428 GCF_000956235.1 Wasmannia auropunctata | reverse complement strand
TATCCCCTGTGTGCCTTGTCGACTCAGTTGATGCTATACGAAGTTATTACGTAATGCGAAACCTTCGTCTCTCCTTCGTACACGGCGAATCGACTTACGAGCGCATGCACGTGTAACACGATGTATCTGTTCCTCTTTGTTAGAGAGCCGAGTCGACCTTTTGGGGCTGATATTCCTTCATTTTGTTTTTGCTTTTAGCTCGCCGGGACGGACACGCGCGAGGCGCACGCAGAACGCTGATTGCAATAAATTGCTATGCGCTTGCGTGTCCGGGTAGAGTTTTATTGCATTACGAGAGGGTGGCCTCCTTATTCGCCAGACGATTGAGTCCCGTATACGCATATAATCTCGTACGACAAAATTGCACATTATACATCGAACAATTCCATCGTGATTAAATCTAAATTAATCTCACGGAATATCTTGTG
>NW_012072137.1:0-426 GCF_000956235.1 Wasmannia auropunctata | reverse complement strand
CAAATTATTATAAAATCTCGAATTCGTAATATAATTCTGTAATAAAATTTACATAGAGATATTATAAGAAGCACCAAGATAATTCCCTCAATCTATTGTGTTAAGCTTATAGAGTCGTAATATATATGCATATATATGTATATATATATATTATTATTATTACTGCTATTATCTTAAATAAAATTTAAAGGCATTATAAGATTATTCATTGATACATATTATTTAAAGTTATTAGTAAATATATGTATATTTAATCTTTTTAATTTACATAAAATATTTATATTAATAATTAATGTAACTAACTATTAATAAATAATGTATTGTTAGCATGAATTGCGTGTATTATATTTCCATGAATTTACATATAAAAAACGGGCGCGCCAAGTATGCTGCTGCTGGAGATTTCTTCCTATCTTTGATTTTTCA
>NW_012072136.1:0-419 GCF_000956235.1 Wasmannia auropunctata | reverse complement strand
ATTTTTGTGGGATTATAATTTGGCGTCCTTTTATTGATATCAAATCTTTTATATAAGTAATATATTTATGACTTAAGTAAGGAAACCGTAAATTTTTTTATGGGGTTTATAACTTGGCGCCTTTTATTGATATCAAATCTTTCATTTAAAGTATAATGAGAGAGTAAAACTTTTATTGTGTAAAATAAGTGATATACATATCATTTAAATAGAGACCGGAATTTAAAATACAAAAAGAGATAACAATACTTTTATTTTGTAAAAATAAGATGGTACTGCTTAAATTTTAATTTTTAATAATATGTCACTTAAGAGATCAGTATTTAAAGTAAAAAGAGATAAAGTATAAAAAGAGAAAGCACTTAGGTTTTATGTTTTTTAATTTAAAATACAAAAAGAGATAGTAATACTTTTATTTA
>NW_012072135.1:0-488 GCF_000956235.1 Wasmannia auropunctata | reverse complement strand
TATCCCCTGTGTGCCTTGTCGACTCAGTTGTTGCTATACGAAGTTATTACGTCGAAATGTCACAGTTTTTATCTCGGATGAGAATATTTGCAGACGTGACAATTTATGTGATTTTGCGCACAACGTTGGATAATGGACAATATTCAATCACGCGATCGTGTAAGATAAGACAATAGGCTGTAGTATTCTCCGGCACATTTTCTTTACAGTCAAATTCTATTCGCACATCCACGGTAGCGCTCTTGACGGACTCGTTTTGTCGCGTGCAGTCAATGACTACGAAAGGTCCATTCTCTAAAAATGAACCTACGGTTAACAGCGTTTCATCGTTTGTGCATCCGTAATAAGTTTTACGAAAACGAGCATACATATCAAACAGAATGGCATATCTGTTTTTATCAAAGTCCAGATTTAGGTCGTCGTACGGATAAAATTCTGAATTTAAATAAAGTTTCACATTGGTTAATTTACATTCATCGAATAAAGAA
>NW_012072134.1:0-433 GCF_000956235.1 Wasmannia auropunctata | reverse complement strand
TATCCCCTGTGTGCCTTGTCGACTCAGTTGTATGCTATACGAAGTTATTACGTTGGCAGTGGTATTGTGTGTATTAAAAAGCGATGAAAATTGATGAAGAGATTAGGGATTGAAACTGGCATAACGAGAGCTTTCTTGGCTATGCTCTTTAAAAAACTTTATTTAACTAAAATGAAAAAGAAAGAAAAGGAGGGGAGACAAGTTAAAAAAAGCTCGGACGGAGGTTCACTGCGACAGTCGACCTACAACATCTCGAGTGAATAGCTAGAAAAAATGTACGAGGGAAGCATGAACTACTACGTTCCGATAAAGAACGAAACGAGCGAGAGACCGTAAGTACCTATAATTTTTTATTTTTGAAATATATTTACTACAGTTCAATTGTTTATATATATGTATTCTTTTTACAGTATTTCAGCTAATAATACCATGA
>NW_012072133.1:0-914 GCF_000956235.1 Wasmannia auropunctata | reverse complement strand
AAAAATCTTCTAAAATTTTTTTACAAATGTATCTTGTCTACATCTACAACATATTTTTTTTTTATGAAAATTAATTGAGCCGTTTAAAAGATATAAATTTTTTTTGAAATTTTGATTTTTATTTCTCACACCCCAACGGTTGAATATTAAGAGCTAATGTTTAGTAAAATTGTAACTGATATTGATAGCAACTAAACTGCAAAAAATGGTCATGATCGGCGCGGGGGCAGATTGCACCTCTTTATCCGGCTGCGGCCTTTAAATTTTGAAAGAAAGGAAGATATTTTGGTATACATTTATAACTTACCGGTTTGTGCTTTAAGAGCATCAGCTTGAGACAATTTTATTTTAAATTTTTGTGTCTCAGCGTCCAAAAGATTTATTTCTATAGAATCCATATGGAAATATAACTTAGAGATCGAACTTATGTTTACTACAGAGTTTGATTTCGAAATGCTCTCTATTTTATTATAATATTGCAATTGCCTATTTATTTTAATCATTACTTATTGATTCGCGATGCGTCTATTCTCTTCTCTCTGAGCTATCTTTCGCGAAAATCGACAATAAATATAAATAATTCCCTTTATATATGCACATACATATATGTACAATTGTACATGTACGAATGAAAGATAGGTATTACATGATCAACATCAAAACTGCCTTCTATTTTGCTGAATATAAATTGTATGTAAATGTACATTGTGTAAATAAAATCAAAGTTTGCAGTGAATTACAAAAGTATATATTATCTTTGTATGAAATATTTAAGGAGGTTCGTTAGATCACTTGCGGGGGTAGGTGGCAAGGGGAGTATGCCTATAAATGTGTCTTTGTCGTTGGATTGAACATGTATTCCAACACACATACATGTCATAAGCGAAGTAAGCAGCAATATAACCTCATTAGTA
>NW_012072132.1:0-746 GCF_000956235.1 Wasmannia auropunctata | reverse complement strand
CTGAATATGTAGAATAATGATTGATGTTATGTTTCTTTAAGAAATTCTGCACGTTGGCGTTATAAAATTCCTTTCCCCTATCAGTTTGTAAATTTTTCGGGCATCTCCCATCGTGTCGAATTATCTCTGCGATCGCTTTAGTCACATCACTTCCGCTCTTGGCCTTGAGAGGTACGGCCCATGCATGCTTACTCAGCACATCGATAACGGTGAGAATGTAGTGGTAAGGTAACCTCTGTTGAATCGCGTATAAAAACGCATCTCGACCACACATCCGCCTGCCACAGGTCATCGTATCCGCAAACTATGACGCGTCTTCGTGGAAAATTTCTTCTCGCGGGAGCATGCAGTTCCTCGATCAGCTGCTGCTTTTCGAGTCTTTTCTATTCAGCGCGATGATGCGTTTCTTAAATCGATTTTCGAAGCTCGTTAATCAGCATTTGCATATTATTTTGAAGCGAGGTAATCTTTCTCTCGATTTTGTCCTGTCGATCTTTCAAAATTTGTATCGTCTGTTGCACGAAACGTTTGTTGGCGACATCGCTATCATCTACTGGCAGTGCTACACGTCGAATCTTGCGTGACTTTGCGTCAAAGTCAGATGCAACTATGCAAAGAGCGTTATCGCGCACGTAATTTCTGAATAGACCACTCAACTGGTAGTACGAACTTGTTCCGCCTATACCGAGCGACGTCCCAAACTTGTTGATCGACATTTCGATTATGACTAAATGATTCGTACTGTG
>NW_012072131.1:2926-3413 GCF_000956235.1 Wasmannia auropunctata | reverse complement strand
TTCGTTGTCGTGCGCATTGTGACCAGCTTGGCGCGAGGCCTCGAGCAATCGGAGGCGATCTACAAGCTCGTTGGGATCGTCCCAATGAATGTATTCAATCTTGCTATCATTCACTGTCATGGTGAGCGGTATACCTTTTCCAATTTTTTTACCGCTTTTCACATCTTCTGGCAACAGAGGTGCGATTATATTCTTATACTTGTGACCCTTGTTACCCATTATTTGACCCTGCGCGCTGCGATCGCGTCTGTATGCGTTTGTAGCTAATAGAATACTCTGATATTTCTGTAGATCATCGTCATTGTAGACCGCTTCATTTGGATAACACATGAAAATCAATTCGTAAAGTCCTTGTGTTCCGGCATAACTTTTCCCATCAATGATTATATTATCGTTTTTATCCAAGGTAATACGTTTGTTGCCGAGCTTCGCTCCATCATTGCTAGAATAAACTCCGTAAACGTCGTCTATGTTGACCACTTTTTTA
>NW_012072131.1:0-441 GCF_000956235.1 Wasmannia auropunctata | reverse complement strand
ATTACCCACTGGTGATTCGCGCCAATAACAATACGATGAAGAGCGAGATCAAGTGCGCGTATCAAATAAATTTCACAAAATCCTGTAACGTTGGATCACTGTTGGGATTTTCATCAAATCGCACGCTGGAACCACGTCAATGGCACGAATCGAACGTACCGATAAATATCATGAATGTAAACATCATTCGCATAGAGTGTAACATGACCGCGGGTGCGTATAGTAATGACAAGTGTGTACATACGATACACGAATTTTCACCGAGCGTGCCGCCAGGATATAAGATATCGGAAACGCCGGCACAGATCATTTACCTTCCGATCATCGCACGGAGCATATCGGATCTGACTATCCGCGTTGCGGATCAATACGGTCGATTGCTCGATTTTACGAATAACTTCGTATAGCATACAACTGAGTCGACAAGGCACACAGGGGATA
>NW_012072130.1:0-474 GCF_000956235.1 Wasmannia auropunctata | reverse complement strand
TATCCCCTGTGTGCCTTGTCGACTCAGTACATTATACGAAGTTATACGATCACTTTGATTTTCGCTACAAAATTATTTTGATTATTAAACAAACTATTTTCAGATCTGGATTCAGTAAAATTGTTCTTTCTGTGCATGTGAATACACGATTAACAATAGTAGAAATAAATTATAGGCCAAAGTGGATTTTTTTCAAAGATCAATGCAGAAATTTTTGACAAAATTTTGTCATTTAACGTATCACTTTTTTTTGGTCAGCCACTATGTAAAAATTGATACTTTAGAATACGTCGCGTCCGTATTATTGCCGCAATGTCCGAAGTGACGTATACTTATCGCGAAATCTTGCCGCGCGCGAGGCCGGAAACAATAACCGGCTGAAATTCCGTGTAAGGTCTCCCGTTCCTCTTGGCATTAATGTCTTTTTATCGGACAAGCGTGATACGGACGGTCGTGCCCCGTGCAATTTGTATT
>NW_012072129.1:0-303 GCF_000956235.1 Wasmannia auropunctata | reverse complement strand
TATCCCCTGTGTGCCTTGTCGACTCAGTAAAACCGCCTGTCGAACTGTCTGTTGAACTGCCTGTCTGTCCAAAAACAGCCTGTCGAACCGGCTATTGAATCTATTCTATCATTCCTAACGG
Source organism: Wasmannia auropunctata (assembly GCF_000956235.1). Lineage (NCBI taxonomy): Eukaryota > Metazoa > Arthropoda > Insecta > Hymenoptera > Formicidae > Wasmannia > Wasmannia auropunctata. The sequence goes on along the minus strand of NW_012072129.1, from coordinate 182 downwards.
CGTAGAAATGTTCTTTCGTTCGCGACCAGGTAGAAATTTGATCCGCGTCAAAGATGATCGTGTCTTGCACACATCTCGGTATGTAGTAGCCATATACATGTACGAGGGAAAGGGAAAGAAATATAATTTTAAAAATTTCACATTTTACTGTTATATTATACATTTTATTGTTTTATTGATGA
>NW_012072128.1:0-406 GCF_000956235.1 Wasmannia auropunctata | reverse complement strand
TTTGCGTACTCGTTGAGCATTTTGTGATTTTTTTTCACCGATTATTCAATGTTGAAGCATAAAATCATTTTTACTTCAATGTTGAATAACTCGGTGAAAAAAATTCGCACAATGCTCGCCGACTGCTCAAATTAAAGCTAAAGATTCACGCTTTCGAAAACTATAAGCCGCCTTTATGTGCAAAATTTAATTCAGATCGTGGAACCTTGCAAATTTTGGGGGAGATTTTGAGATTTGACGAATTTTTTTTGCGAACTTTGCAAAGTTACAGAAAGTAAAATAAAAATCGCACGCAAATGAAGTTTACATCGTTCGAAAGCGTAAATCTTTAGCTTTAATATCAGCATCCGATCAGCAATGTGCGATTTTTTTTTCACCGAGTTATTCAACACTGAAGCAAAAATGA
>NW_012072127.1:0-505 GCF_000956235.1 Wasmannia auropunctata | reverse complement strand
CCAGCCCGCTCAGAGATGTGTATAAGAGACAGCTCGCACACATTCCAAAGATTACAGTCAGGAGTGCTTGATCGATCATTATTAGTTTTACGACCATCTGTTAGCAAAGTAGCACTAAAACTATCATTGCTGTCGCTGGATAATTTTGATTCGTTTCTTGAACTTTGTAATAAATTCTGATGTTCATGTTCAGAATCCATTTTCGGAATGAAATCATTGTCCTGTATATCTGTATTACTACAAAGCTCAGAAATATCCATTTCTTCCTGCTAAAAATCAGGTTCTTGTTCAACATCATTAACGGATGACAGGTCACTTTTGTGTGAAGGAAGTATTAATTTACCCTCCAGGTGATCTAAATGTTGGAGAACGAACTTATCAATCCGCATTGACAATTGATTTTTAAACGATTTATTTTTTAAGTCATTAAATTCTGACTCGACCGACGAGGATGTAGCTATCGTTGAACCTATTCCAAAATGTGGTCGCATAATACCAGTTCAAA
>NW_012072126.1:0-319 GCF_000956235.1 Wasmannia auropunctata | reverse complement strand
AGACACTCAAATTTCAACGAGACGATTAAAAAAATATATTTATGATTGTATACTTATATATATATATTATTGTGTACCTACAAGTAAATTATATTCCCCAAATGCCATCCTGATTCCATTCTTATTAATATTATTATTAAATGTAGTGTAATTATTGTTTTCCGTAAAATGCCTCGTTGAATGTCAAGAGACTTACTGCAGAAAGGAATGAATCCCGAATCTTCCGGATTGCTCCCGGATAACAATCATTTTGGCAAGAAATTAACGACTGTCACCGTTTTCCATTTGTCGTTGCGTAATGTAAGTATTACACAACAAA
>NW_012072125.1:0-782 GCF_000956235.1 Wasmannia auropunctata | reverse complement strand
TTTATATACAACAGTTTATGATAACAAATTATAATTGTTACGAATAAAGGACAGTTATTCCATGCGATAGCATTTGCATTTGCATCAATTTTGATATTTCCATGTTATCAAGATGAGCTATCACGCCATATATTTCGACGTTTCCTATAAGGTATAAGCACATTTATTATAAATATTTATTTTAAATATTTATTTTTAATATTAGCAATAATATACTTATCAGAAATATTTCAAACTAGTTGATCTTACTATATTAATACTTATATAATTCCTATATAACAAAATGTTTCCAATTATGATATTCTTCAAAGAAATGCTGCATACAAAAATATTCTTTGCACCAGGCGCAACTATAGTATACTATATAGCATTTAACGCATATACAGCTATCTTCTCCATGATTTCATAATCTTTTTAAATATGCCTGACTCAAGAGTGGATATATTGAAGAACGACAGCTATATTTCGAAAATCCTGTAAACTTTTGTTTTTCTGGAAAGGATATTCAAGAATATAAGTAAACAATCAAAAATTGACATGTATCGTTCTTAACATAACCTAATTGATTTCAAGGCCAGAATATATTTCTGTAAATACTGTTAAGTTTATTGGCATGGTACGGACTGCAGAACATATATTCCTTGTTACGTTTTCAGATAATACAACGTATATTAAACGTGTCAAATGTATCTTAATAAGTTGAAACTATAATACTCTGTCGACCAACGTCAGGTTTCAGTACACCTGTCTCTTATACACATCTCTGAGCGGGCTGGCAAGGC
>NW_012072124.1:0-398 GCF_000956235.1 Wasmannia auropunctata | reverse complement strand
TTGGATCATCGATATTTTCATCCAATTGTTAAATAATGGATTTTAAACAATTGTAATAGATTAGACCGATTTCTAAGTCCTAATTAACAATTACTGTACAAACAGATCTCAGATATTGTCGTTAATTTATTAGATAGACCGATTTCTAAGTCCTAATTAACAATTATCGCATAGACAGAGCTCAGATATCATTGTTAACTTGTTAAATATTGCGTTATAAACAAATGGATATTGTGAGAGGTTTAGAACTGATTTCGTTGAATTTATTAATGCTAATTAACAATTATCAAAGAGGTAGATCATTGATATCTTTATCCGATTAATAAATAATAATATACTTTGCAACAAATGCAATATTTCAGTCCGATTTATAAGTTTTAATTATCTTAATTAACAAT
>NW_012072123.1:0-387 GCF_000956235.1 Wasmannia auropunctata | reverse complement strand
ACTGGAGTTCAGACGTGTGCTCTTCCGATCTAATTAACGTAAAATAAATATTTAAAAAATATTAAATAAACGTTTAAAAAATGTATACTCAAGTCATTATTTCAAATGTAAAATTAACGTTAAATAAATATTTAAAAAATATTAAATAAACGTTTAAAAAATGTATACTCTAATCATTATTTCATGTAAAATTAACGTAAATAAATATTTAAAAATATTAAATAAACGTTTAAAAAATGTATACTCAAATCATTATTTCAAATGTAAAATTAACGTCAAATAAATATTTAAAAAATATTAAATAACCGTTTAAAAAATGTATACTCAAGTCATTATTTCAAATGTAAAATTAACGTAAAATAAATATTTAAAAAATATTAAATAAAA
>NW_012072122.1:0-389 GCF_000956235.1 Wasmannia auropunctata | reverse complement strand
TATCCCCTGTGTGCCTTGTCGACTCAGTCGATAACTTCGTAAAACATGGATCAGTAAAAGACATTGCAAGATATTGCTTCTACGAGACGAAATATGGGATTCGATCTTAGCTGCACCGCGATTAGAGAGCAGATAATTTTTCTTATTTTAATACTTTTAAGAGTAAAATTGCAAAATCTGACTCTTTAATAGCTTTCGTACCTTCGTAAGAAATAAGCTAGAAGATCAAGGTTTATAACAAATATTACACTTCTAAGAAATAAAATACGGTAAAATACAAATATGTATCTGCACTTGTGATTAAAGTGCAAATGAAATGTAAATGAGTTTGCCTGTCTCTCCTGCCAGCCCTTAACGGCTGAGTTCCGTAAAGCACATGATACGCATAA
>NW_012072121.1:0-336 GCF_000956235.1 Wasmannia auropunctata | reverse complement strand
TTAATTTACGATTACATATTATTATTTCTAGAGTTTAATTTGTGTTTAACACTATTTCGCATTATTTTATTTTATTAATTACAATTTATACGCAGGTTTACAATTTTTGAAAACACATCGAGATTCGAACCTGAGATCCCTTGAACATCAAACTTATACGCTAACGCTGAGCTAATGATACTTCGATACGAAGGATTTATTCTTTCCAGTCTATATTTGTTATAAATTATATATTTTATTTATTTAGTATATGTTATTGTTATGCTACGAATTCGGATATTTAATTTGCAATATATAACATTTTATAGATTATTATGTCTTTAAATAATTTTTATT
>NW_012072120.1:0-303 GCF_000956235.1 Wasmannia auropunctata | reverse complement strand
ATCGGTCTAAACTATTGCAATTGTTTAAAATCCATTATTTAACAATCAGGCAAAGATATCAATAATTCACTTGTTTGGTAATTGTTATTTAACATTAATAAATCGAAGGGAACAAGTTATAAATCTCTCTCGCTATCTGTTTGTTTAACGCGATATCTAACAAATTAACGACGATGTCTGGAATCTGTATATGCGGTATTTGTTAGTTAGGACTTAAAAATCGGACTGAATTATTACAATTGTTTAAAAGTCATTCTTTAACAATCCGAGTAAAAATATTGATAGTCCACTTGTTTGGTATTT
>NW_012072119.1:0-378 GCF_000956235.1 Wasmannia auropunctata | reverse complement strand
TTGAATTTAGTTTCTTTTTATAATTTAAATGACTGAAAAATAAGGTTACAAAAATAAATAATTATTACTTGGTATGAAGTCTTCTTTTGTAAAATGAAGAGAACACACCCTCATAGAAGCGGAAACCTTTTTTCCCATTTTTAATACCTTGTTCCAGGCTGCTCGACGATCAATTACTTCCTCTGTACCAAATTTGTTTATAACCTTAACGAGACTTTTACCCTCTTCAGGAAAATGAAAAAATCTAACAGTATCATTCCTTCGAGCTTGACTAGTGCAACCAAAGACACAACAAAAAACTTTACTTTTATTTTTTCGCGGTGAAAACTCCATGATTTACTCGCTGCATTACAATTTATACTAAAATTCAATTGATTG
>NW_012072118.1:0-325 GCF_000956235.1 Wasmannia auropunctata | reverse complement strand
ACATTGTAAACGATACTGTTTGAAAAAATACATGATTATTGAAAAGTTTCATTATTCAATGATGTGCGACTGCGTAACTGTTACTGTTGGTTCTTTATAGTATTTGTTTAGACACGAGAATTCACAAGGAACCCTCATCACAAAGTGCACAATAGCTACAGTATGGAGAAAATTATTCAAACATCTTGACTCTCTTTGGATCACTTTCCACTCAAAAACTAGACCGGAAATAAAATAAATATAAATAATAAAATAATAAAATAAATTTTATTTAAACAAGTTTTCCCTACTACAGGCATCGAAAAATTAGAAAAAAATAAAATTT
>NW_012072117.1:0-318 GCF_000956235.1 Wasmannia auropunctata | reverse complement strand
AAAGTCATTCTTTAGTCATTTGAAATCTAGATTTTAATCATAATGTAAAAAATGACATAAATTCGGTCAATTTGACGTCAAATTGATATTATTTTGACTTTTCTGTTCTCCTTGGGTGGCGTAAGGTTCAAAAGTACGCCTGGATTATATGAACTAATTTTTAAAAGTGAACCGGACAAAACGATTTTAACCACGAACGATAAATTAATGTATAAGGATATACTACTATTGACGAACGCTCACAGACGCGATCACAGCGCTCATGGACCGATTATGGATAATAAAGAAACAAAGTACAGAGAGATTATTGGACCTTTT
>NW_012072116.1:0-437 GCF_000956235.1 Wasmannia auropunctata | reverse complement strand
TGTGTGCCTTGTCGACTCAGTCCCTGACGAGTAGGAGGGTCGCGGCGGTGTGCGCAGAGGGTCTGGGCGCGAGCCTGCCTGGAGCCGCCGTCGGTGCAGATCTTGGTGGTAGTAGCAAATACTCCAGCGAGGCCCTGGAGGACTGACGTGGAGAAGGGTTCGTGTGAACAGCCGTTGCACACGAGTCAGTCGATCCTAAGCCCTAGGAGAAATCCTATGTCAATGACGGCGTACTATACTCTAGTGTTGTCCTAGCCTAAAATGATCGATTACTGTAAAAAGTAAGAGAGAGATAGAGCGAACGACACACGCCCGTCGGGCGAAAGGGAATCCGGTTCCTATTCCGGAACCCGGCAGCGGAACCGCATACAATTCGGGCCCTCGTAAGAGTGTTCGTCGGGGTAACCCAAAATGACCTGGAGACGCCGTACGGGAGA
>NW_012072115.1:0-405 GCF_000956235.1 Wasmannia auropunctata | reverse complement strand
TATCCCCTGTGTGCCTTGTCGACTCAGTACCCGTTACAACCATGGTAGGCGCAGAACCTACCATCGACAGTTGATAAGGCAGACATTTGAAAGATGCGTCGCCGGTGCTAGGACCGTGCGATCAGCACAAAGTTATTCAGAGTCACCAAATAAACGGTGGACGGACGGAGACCGCCCGCCACCGATTGGTTTTGATCTAATAAAAGCGTCCCTTCCATCACTGGTCGGGACTCTGTTTTGCATGTATTAGCTCTAGAATTACCACAGTTATCCAAGTAAATGTGGGTACAATCTAATGAACCATAACTGATTTAATGAGCCATTCGCGGTTTCACCTTAATTCGGCATGCACTGAGACATGCATGGCTTAATCTTTGAGACAAGCATATGACTACTGGCAGATCA
>NW_012072114.1:0-457 GCF_000956235.1 Wasmannia auropunctata | reverse complement strand
TTTTCGTATATCTGCAATATGTTTGGTACATTTAAGATATAAAATAGAAACAAGGTAACGATATAAGTTGAGTTATAATTAGTAAAAGATGAAAAAAGAGATAATTTTATTACTAACGTAATAAAAAAAGAAGTAATTTTAAAATAAAATAAAATAAAAAATTTCTCGAATTTTATTGTATTACCAATATATAAAAATTAAAATAAAAATGTATAAAATTTACTATTAAACAAAACTTATAACATACAATATTATCAAGAGATATACGTAATACGTATATAGTTCTATACGTATTTCAGGGTGATGGGCAAACTGCGTTACACATAGCGAGCGCCGAAGGTGACAAAACTTTAGTGAAATACCTTTACGATGTCAGAGCCTCTGCCTCGATCACCGATCACCAAGATCGTACGCCGATGCATTTGGCCGTAGAGAATGGTCATGCTACCATTATCGA
>NW_012072113.1:0-404 GCF_000956235.1 Wasmannia auropunctata | reverse complement strand
TTCTTTTCAAGAAAAGTGTAAAGTAATGTACACCGATACTGATAGTCTTATTTACCACATAGAATGCGACGATGTTTATGAAATCATGAAGCGTGACATTAGGAAATTTGATACTAGCGATTACGCGGTTGATAATGTGTACGGTATTCCGCTCGCTAATAAAAAGGTTCCGGGCCTGATGAAAGACGAAAACAATGGTGCAATTATGACCGAATTCGTCGGACTTAGAGCAAAGATGTATGCCTTGCGTGTTGATGGTAAAAAAATACAAATAAGGTAAAAGGTGTCAAGAGTAATGTCGTAGCAAAATCGATAACATTTAATGATTACGTGCGATGTCTGCTGGACGAAACCGAAATGACGCGACAGCAATCTTGCATAAGATTAAAGTTGTATGAAGTGTA
>NW_012072112.1:0-734 GCF_000956235.1 Wasmannia auropunctata | reverse complement strand
TTCAGACGTGTGCTCTTCCGATCTAAGATAGCGTATCAAAATTTTCAAGAATAAGAACCGGACGACATTGTTAACTTAGCCAATGCTGATTAACAATTGAATAACTTCTTTCCTATAAGAGTAAACTGCATACTCCCTTATATCAAATTAAACGGCAAAACCTCACGAACACGAATAACTAAAAATCAAATGACCTTGATAGTCAAAATTTAAATTTTCAAAATTTGTTATAAACAAAAAATTTGACAATAAATCCCAGATTAGCCTAATAATATTTCCGGGCCTATAACGAGTTCAACCGACCCAACAATCAATTAATTAACTAATTATTTATTTATTTAAATTTTAAACAAAATTTTCACTATTCAAAATTTTAACTTTTACGACCGATTATGCGGCCCTGTACAACTCCGAGCTCTCTCCGATGCTTAGTTCTCGAGATATCGCCAATTTTGAAAAGTCACTATTCGCCAAAAAATAATAAAAAATATAACAATAATCATGGTCAAAGTCCCAAATTTCTATCGTACACCGTTTACGAGTTATCTAAATTCCAAGAACCGCCTAATTACGCTTGGTCCTATATTCCCTGCGAGTGCGAGAGAGATTACCCATATGGCCCCTATACATCATATGAGTAAGAGAGAGAAAGGCTATGGCCCGCTTGGTTAAGCATAGGCCCTATCCTCTATACGAGTGCAAGCGAGAGCACATGAGAGCGAAAGAGACCGACA
>NW_012072111.1:0-492 GCF_000956235.1 Wasmannia auropunctata | reverse complement strand
TTTTTGAAAACATCGAGATTTGAACCTGAGATCCCTAGAACTGTAGACTTGTACGCTAACGCTGAGTCTAATGATACTTTGTANAAACCCCGGATTATTTTTTCCATTATATATTCTATATCTCGTGCTTAAACAAATACTATCAGCCAACTTTACCAGCGGTGAGATACGACCGCCTCAACGCTGGTATTTAACGGTATTCAGCCGAACGGATACGCGTTTATTCGCCAATCTTTAAAAATTAATATCTCGTTAACGATTGCGAATTTTGTAAAATGGTAGAGGACTTTTCTGTTTAGTTTAATCTGCTCTAGCAACTCACAAGATTTGATACTGTTATTATCGGACACTTTGTATGTAGCAATTCAATTTTAAACCGATCGAGCAATCTGGACTGCGTTCGGAGAAATATTTTTGTTTTATATTATCTATATACATATAATAGTATTTAAAAATATAGATGTAAAATAAAAATAAAATGACACAAAAAGA
>NW_012072110.1:0-394 GCF_000956235.1 Wasmannia auropunctata | reverse complement strand
ACGTGTGCTCTTCCGATCTATAATAAGATGTTCATGGTGCAAGAAGTCATTATGTTTAAAACATTTCTTCGTCGATTATCATTATTGTAATGAATATAATGAGTGAATGATACAAAATATAAATTTATTATCTAAACATTAAAAAATTAACTTGTTATTAAGTTAAGTCAGAAATTATAACATAAATCACAAATAAACAATAAGATGTAAAAGCGTAGAATGGAAACAACTTTAAGAGAGTAATCTTAAAATGTTATGAAGAAATAATGTACAAAGTTGAATAAAAAATAAGTTTTATTATTAAGTTTTATTATTGAGAAGAAATAATAAAAAATATTATAAATCTTAAATATTTATTATAACCTCTTATCATTATTATTCTTATTATAATTTA
>NW_012072109.1:0-535 GCF_000956235.1 Wasmannia auropunctata | reverse complement strand
ATATTTATTTGCTTTAAAAAATTATACAGATGTCCTCAAGTCTTCGAAGTGACAGATTACATATTTAGAACTATTCCTTAGCTTTTAAACATTATATACATTGTCCTCGAGTGTTCGAAGTGAGAGATTATGTTTATAAAAATTTTTATTGCTTTTCAAAAAATAATATGCACATCCTCAATCCCTCGGAGTGAAAGATTGCATTTTTAGAAAAAAATTTCTTTGCTTTAGAAGCATTATATACATATCCTCGACTATTCGAAGTGAGAAATTGCATTTTTAGAAACATTTCTATGCCTTATAAAAATTATATACATGTCCTCGAGTTTTCAAAATGAGAGATTGCATTTTTTTAAAATATTTATTTGCTTTAATAAAATCATATCCATGTCCTCGAATATTCGAAATGAGAAATTGCATTTTTAGAAATATTTATATGCTTTAAAAAAATTATATACATATCCTCAAGTCTTCAAAATAAGAGATTGCATTTTTAGAAACATTTCTTTGCTTTAAAAAATTATATACATGTCCT
>NW_012072108.1:0-468 GCF_000956235.1 Wasmannia auropunctata | reverse complement strand
TGTGTGCCTTGTCGACTCAGTTATGGTATCGCGAAGGCCCCCGGCTTCGGCCGGTGGGTTTTTACTACCAACGTACAAACAAATCTTCTTAGAGGGACAGGCGGCTTCTAGCCGCACGAGATTAAGCAATAACAGGTATGTGATGCCCTTAGATGTTCTGGGCCGCACGCGTGCTACACTGAAGGAATCAGCGTGTGTTCCCTGGCCGAAAGGCCCGGGTAACCCGCTGAACCTCCTTCGTGCTAGGGATTGGGGCTTGCAATTGTTCCCCATAAACGAGGAATTCCCAGTAAGCCCGAGTCATAAGCTCGCGTTGATTACGTCCCTGCCCTTTGTACACACCGCCCGTCGCTACTACCGATTGAATGATTTAGTGAGGTCTTCGGACTGGTGCGCGGCAATGCGTCGGCATTGCCGATGTTGCCGGGAAGATGACCAAACTTGATCATTTAGAGAAAGTAAAATTCA
>NW_012072107.1:0-435 GCF_000956235.1 Wasmannia auropunctata | reverse complement strand
TATCCCCTGTGTGCCTTGTCGACTCAGTAACCTGCGGGGTCCGAGGGCCGGTGTGCGCAAGATGTACACGGCCGCCGTCCTCTCCGGGTTAATGTATGGCGCCCCCATTTGGGCGGGCGAGGCGCGGGCCAATCCCAAAATCCGAGGGGCTCTGAACGGAGTCCAGCGGAGGATGGCCCTGCGCCTGACCCGGGGATACAGGACGGTGTCTCACGCGGCGGCGACGGCCTTGGCCGGCACACCTCCGGCGGACCTACTAGCCGGGGCCCAGGCCGATGTATATCGGCGGGTCCGGATGGTCCGCCTGAGTGGCCGGCAACCGACCAGGAGGGCCGTCGAAATGTTCCGGCGGCAGGCGCGCGACCGAGCCTTTACGGCGTGGGACGCGCGCCTCCGCGAACAGAACGTCGCGGGGACTCGGACCACCGAGGCCAA
>NW_012072106.1:0-414 GCF_000956235.1 Wasmannia auropunctata | reverse complement strand
TTACTCTGTGGTACCCAACATGCGTTAAGCCACTCCCATGTCCCTGTCTCGGCATTTGCCCTAAGTCTCACGGAAAAACCACTATCAAAAACCGTGAGCGAGACAGTCTTCTTAAAAAAAAAAACCCCGCACGGCGGCATCTTACTGCTGCTCCCTCGTCTTTTTCCCTTGCTACAGGCAGTTGCCTCCATAAATCCATCCTCTGTCCGTTCCAGTTCACGCCAACTACTTCAGGGAGACTTCATCCGCCGTGCATTATAACTGAAAGTAAATCAAATACGCAGTAAACATAATAAATACAAAGACAATCTATATACATTTTATATAATCAGGCTCCGGTTTATTAAATTAATCGCTTTCTAAACATCTTTCTAAATAAGGCGCTAATCTATCGAGATGAACAATTTTGTTTTA
>NW_012072105.1:0-473 GCF_000956235.1 Wasmannia auropunctata | reverse complement strand
CAGATTGCACGACACGCTCTACTTTCTTTTACTCCTTGATAAGACAATGATCTTCCAGAATGAATTTCTAATTGGAACCACTTTGATCTGAATTATAAATATTTTCTAGATTCCGAACTGTTTCAATAAGTGGTTTTACTGTTTTCAGAAAATTATCACTTGCTTTTTGTAAATCAGCGGAATCTTTTAGTGTTTTTTTAATGACAAATTTTGTAACTTTTCTTGAAACAGTTCGATGAGACTTTTTAAATCTTGATATCCAACTGTGAAATGCTTTAAATATAGGATTTAAATTTCCTATTTCTTTTTAAGACTTGTAAAGTCCACCTTTTTAGATCGATATCATGAACCATAAATCCTGATTCAACAGCTGCAATAAATTTGTCATGTGTAAATTTGGAGATGTGAGATAATTTTTCTATACGATTTCCACCTGATTGTAACTGTTCAGATCGGAAGAGCACACGTCTGAA
>NW_012072104.1:0-515 GCF_000956235.1 Wasmannia auropunctata | reverse complement strand
TTTTTTGTTAATAACTATTTAACGAATAATCCACTAAATCCCATAAACATGACACACGATTAAATGAGCATATATAACTTATTATGTTAATAACTTTTTAATAAATAATGAGCGACGGGAAACGTCAGTGGCCTTAAACTTCTTAAGGGTCAAGGTCAAGATCAAAATCAGTCGGACGTCATTTGGGGCTGACTGTGTAAAGGTAAACATTTACCATTAATATTTAGGATTTCAACGTCATTTATAATTTTGGGATTAAATTACTTAAAATTCCTTCCCATAACAGTCAATAATATTTTAGAAAACTATAGTCTATATACATAAAATAAATTTTCAGAAATGTTTACATATTAATCATTTATTTACTTTCATAATTTCATCAAATTCAAATATGTGAAAAGACTGGAAAATGTAAAAAAAAATTATTTTATTTAAATATATGTACAGTCGTGGACAAATCGGTTGCAACGCTTTTTTTAAAAGTTTCTAATATATATTTAATATACATAGTATAT
>NW_012072103.1:0-376 GCF_000956235.1 Wasmannia auropunctata | reverse complement strand
TATTATTTATTTCAATATATTGCCATTAAAAATTTCAACATTCTTTGAACATTAAAAAAATTATAGGAAAGATGTCTTCAAATTAAAAAAATTAAAATAATTACAATTTATTATTTTAAAATTTATTATTTTTGTCACTTTAAGATATAATTATGTAAAACAGCGTTAAATATAGAAATACTTTAATAAAGGTAATCCATTTTATAAGTGGAAATAATTTCATTTATTTATTTTTAAATCTATTTTTTTCTTAAAGATTTAAAAAGATATTTTTATAAAAATATTATTTATAAATAGAAAGATTTTTATTTATTATAATAAACCTGCAATTATAAAGTTGATTCACAGAAGATTGACGCAGCAATTATTATTATAA
>NW_012072102.1:0-318 GCF_000956235.1 Wasmannia auropunctata | reverse complement strand
TAGCAGTCGACTGACTTTAATACCGAATGTATTAAGTAGTTAATAATTATCAATCCGTGTCGATTAATTATTCGTCGATTGAAAACTCAGTCGAGAAAAGAAACACGCGCACTATTTACTAACCCACGACGATTTACTGACACACGAGGCGTTCACTCGACGATAGCAAGCTGTCGACTGACTTTTTTGGTTACGTTTGCAGCGCTGTCGAAACGCGAACATGTGATTCTAAGGCTTTAACCGATACAAGTATTTGATTTATTTTTAATAATTTAAATGATTTAATTGATTATTTTTAATAAATTTTTATTTTTATAA
>NW_012072101.1:0-388 GCF_000956235.1 Wasmannia auropunctata | reverse complement strand
TTAGACACATTATACATATATATATATATATATATATACATATTTCTTCGAGTCTTCGAAATTAGAGATTGCATTTTCAGAAATATTTCTTTGCTTTAAAAACATTATATACGTGTCCTCGAGTTTTCGAAGTGAGGGATTACATTATTAAATAGTTCTTATTGCTTTTCAAGAAATTCAATGTATGTCCTTAAGTCTTCGAAGTGAAAAATTGCATTTTTACAGATATTTATATGCTTTAAAAAAAATTATACACATAAGCTCGAATTTTCGGAGTGAGTGATTGTTTTTAGAAATATTTATTTGCTTTAATAAAACTATGTGCCGGTCCTAGAGTCTACGAAGTGAGAGATTGCATTTTTAGAAATATTTATTTGCTTTAAAATAA
>NW_012072100.1:0-302 GCF_000956235.1 Wasmannia auropunctata | reverse complement strand
CTATCCATTTGTTTATAATGTGATGTTTAACAAGTTAATGACAATTTTTGAGATCTGTCTATGCAGTAATTGTTAACTTAAACAAAAACTTTTTTTTAAAGAAACAAATTTACCGAGTAGTATATAAAAAAGTATTGTATATTACATTTTTCCTGAACTAAAAATATCTTTTTAACAAATAAAATATAAAACGGAATATATTTTCTACAATATATTTTCTAAAAAAAATTTATTAAAGTAATCCGATATTTGAGAAAATATACAAATGGTCAAGTATTTGAATTTTGCTGTATTGTTACTTA
>NW_012072099.1:0-376 GCF_000956235.1 Wasmannia auropunctata | reverse complement strand
TATCCCCTGTGTGCCTTGTCGACTCAGTTATTCGTCAAATCCTATATCAGTTCTTATCGTTTTCTATCGATTTTTTTTAACAGGGTAACTACTCGAACGAAAATATTTCTGTGATTAGACGTAAACAGACTGTTTCCGCAATAAGTTATTTACACCGATTTGACTTGAACCCACGACATTCAAACTTTGCTTCGTAAGCGTTGTCTAGCCGTACGCGAGATAAACGATTCATAGTTATACATCCGCAGAATATTGCGGAAATAGATTTGCTTTCATCGTTATCCCTTGTTAAATGCAAAAATGCGAGTAGAACGTGCTGCGTGAAGAATTGCTGCGTGCGAGCCGCGTAAACGAGCACGGATGGTGTGCGTATAGA
>NW_012072098.1:0-385 GCF_000956235.1 Wasmannia auropunctata | reverse complement strand
TCAGACGTGTGCTCTTCCGATCTTTACACTATGACAACAAAAAGAAAATACGACAAGAGCAAAATATGACAAACGCAAGGAGCTTCTTCTCTTTAAATATTGCCACACCGGTATTGCAGCAAGGATCATATAGAACCTTAGAACTGACAAACATATAATACAAGGATGCGTTCAGAAACTCTTTAAACCCTGGCACAGACTTTTAAGCTGGAAGCACAGACTTTTGCATAAAGCGTGGTTTACATAGAGATGTAAGATCCATCTACAATGAGAATAAGTTGTAAGCATGGGCGTAGGAATATACAGGGACGGGCATAAAGTTGCGGGAGGAAGCCATGGACATAGGAATATAAGGGGACAGAGCACAAAGTCGTAACTTAGGCGA
>NW_012072097.1:0-354 GCF_000956235.1 Wasmannia auropunctata | reverse complement strand
GAAAAAACCGATTTTATTTTTTTTTGCCACGTTCCACCGAATAAAAAAAACTGAAAAAAATATCGAATATAATATGGCATAAGACTTATCTACTGAATTTTTTTAAAAGTGGCCAATTTTTTAGATCTAGAGAAAATGCGATTTAAAATATTTTGGATTTTTTTTTAAACAGAATTTTCAGCACAGAACGACAACAAAATTCAAACTTATGTATATGGATAACCTTTGTAATCATGAATTTTTTTGTAAAGATTAATTCAAATTTGGCGGAGAAAAAAAAATATTAAAAAAAATCAAATGTCTTATGATATTTCGAAATTGTGTGGGTCTTTTGAAATGAAACTTGGCACAAAA
>NW_012072096.1:0-330 GCF_000956235.1 Wasmannia auropunctata | reverse complement strand
TATTATAGTAAAGGAATTATAATAAAGCGTTGTAATTTAGACTATCAAACAATACCCATAATTAGGAATTAAAATGCCGACAGCCCAATCTAATCTAACTGACTCAATATAATGCATCTCTAATTGATTCTACTCTTAACAACAAACATTTAAAAGATGTAAAACAAATATATATAAAAAATATATATAAAAATATGTATGGACACAGATGTAACATCTATCGTATTAACTTTTTTACATATGCATATATAATCGATTATTTTTCTCAAGTGAGATGAATAATAGACTATGATTGGTTAGATCGGAAGAGCACACGTCTGAACTCCAGTC
>NW_012072095.1:0-316 GCF_000956235.1 Wasmannia auropunctata | reverse complement strand
AGTCACTGAAAGAAATATGTGTTAGACACCACACAAGATTTATTCTCATGCGTCACATGTAATTTATAAAAATAAATGCAAGCATGAAATATACACGACCATATTTAAAAGAAAACTATCCATGCTATTCGCAAATTTTCCAGAGATAGGACAGAGAGATTTTCATTCTCTTGCCGACTGAAAACAACCAGCGGATAAGCGTATAAGTAATTTTACGCTCTTTCAAACAATGCGCGAAACACGAGCGCGTCGCGAAAGGCCATTGTACTAATTAAATTAATAAAAAATGAATTTAATATTTGCTAAAATATTTACT
>NW_012072093.1:0-411 GCF_000956235.1 Wasmannia auropunctata | reverse complement strand
ACACGTTCCTTCCTACTGTAGTTGTTAAAACTTAGCCACTTGTAATCTTCGCTTGGTAACCTGATCGCGCATTCGTTCATCTGCCGCAGTCTATGGTGTGGACCTCCAACTTTTCGCTCGAACTAAAATAGTGCAGGCATCTGAAAAATCAATTTATTTACATTGTTGAATTGTTTATTTCTAAAAAATTTTTTAAAGTTTTTATTATACATACCTATCGCAAATGTATTTTTTATTCTTCTTTTTGCTCAGTTGCGAGCTAACGAGGCGGGACAAATTCTTGATCCATGTGAAATGTTCCACATCATCTTTCTCCACGTACAGTAAATTGACATGCATCTCCTTCTTCGTGTCAGCGAGGCGAATCGGTAGGACCGATATTTGTTCCATGTTCTCGATGGTATATACGTT
>NW_012072092.1:0-1166 GCF_000956235.1 Wasmannia auropunctata | reverse complement strand
TTTACTGTCATGGTGCGCGGTATACCTTTCCCAATTTTTTTACCGCTTTTCACATCTTCTGGCAACAGGGGCGCGATTATATTCTTATACTTGTGACCCTTGTTACCCATTATCTGACCCTGCGCGCTGCGATCGCGTCTGTACGCGTTTGTAGGTAATAGAATACTCTGATATTTCTGTGAGTCATCGTAATTGTAGACTGCTTTATTTGGATAACACATAAAAATCAATTCGTAAGTCCTTGTGTTCCAGCATAACTTTTCCCATCAATGATTATATTATCGTTTTTATCCAAGGTGTTACGTTTGTTGCCGAGCTTCGTTCTCTCGTTGCTAAAATAAATCCGTAAACGTCGTCTATGTTGACCACTTTTTTACCGTTTAGGACCGCCCCCAGATATTTTTGCCCTAGAGGATTAGAGTGCATTTGTAGCTTTTCTTGCCCCTCCGATGTTTGCAATTGGTTTCGAACGGATGTTACGAGCGGCTCATTGGCGATCGAAAATTTCTTTAACGGAGGGAGCGTACGATTCATCGTGTGATGGTAATATTTCAGACATTTCATTCAAAGTAGACGGCACAGTTTTCGAACGTTTCGGCATTGATTTAATCGGAGTGGAAGCCAGTATAGAATTGTCTAACGAGGCGCTTGATTTTTTTCGTTTGGGTGTTGGTTTCATATATCCTTCGTCTACTCCCGAAAAGAACGATTCGTTCTCGGCCAATTCATCGTCGGCGATATTTTCAGCAATTCGTTTTAGAAGCTCGATGATGGGCTTAAAGTGTCTCTCCAACGCGATATCTTCTTCCATTCTACCAGTTTTCAAAGATGCGATATTTTTTGCGAATGGAATCGCTCGTTTTTTCAATCTGTTGCGCTATTTTCTCGCGATCCTCCATGTCGAGAATGTTGCACAATCGATGTATTGACAACAACTAACCATGTTACAGTACCGCAAAGTCATTAAATCCTTTTCGATATCGCCCACTGACAAGTGCACTGTCCTTGTCTATCACTAGAAATCCATACTTTTGTTGCCAGCAATTGTCACACAAATTACAGAAATCCTCGTAAGACATGTAGGTGTTTACGTGATCGTTGTACACATGTTTCAGATTTGTACCATCCTGTTTGAACAGGATTAAAAAATTCGAGTTGTCGCGTAA
>NW_012072091.1:0-301 GCF_000956235.1 Wasmannia auropunctata | reverse complement strand
ATTGTATTCTGCTTCTTGATCGTATCAATTAAGATTTCATCTTTTAGCTGCATTTCTTCTTCTCCAACATTTAACTTTTATCTTCGGTCTTATTTTTTTCTGTAATCTTGAAGTCTTCACCTAGCTTCTCACGTACTGTATCTTTCAGTTTTTCCATTTCTCTCTCGCTCTCACATCCCAGAATAACCGAGCCTTTACTTCCTTTTCTCAGCTTTGTAATTCCTACCTCCAGATTCTTTATATCTACTTTTTCTTTTACCAATTTCTTGGTAGCTTCACTCTCCTGCTCCTTTATCGGTTG
>NW_012072090.1:0-440 GCF_000956235.1 Wasmannia auropunctata | reverse complement strand
AGGTGCAGAAGCCGGATGTGCGAGCGGTATAAATGGAGATACAAACGCAGGATGAACTGGCTGTGTATATTGTTGCTGTGGCTGCATAAATTGTGGTCCGTTTTGCCTCCTTCTCTCTCTTTGAATTGCCTTTCGCACAGCCTGGTTTATTTTCTAGAACAAAAATTTTATTTTCTATCTATAACCATAAATTATTAAACATTAACATGATATATTCATTTTTATAGTTGGTTTACAATTAATTTTTATGTTTCACCGTGCGTAATGCCAATAATTGGATCAGTGCATATAAATACTGAATATTAATAGAAATAAAAATAAAAATAAACATTATATATATGTATATCTTTCAAGCATCTATATAAAACATAAATTGAATTAAGAGAAACAAATATTAATGTTACGTAAAATAAATGTTAAAACATAAATGTTAAAAATTT
>NW_012072089.1:0-450 GCF_000956235.1 Wasmannia auropunctata | reverse complement strand
AATCAAAATTAAATAAAACCCGCATATCACATAGCTAATATCTATTGTAGAATAAAAAATAATTTTCTAACGATGTGTCGAGTTAAAGCAATACATGCTTTAATGTTTTACTTGTGATTTATGATACGTCTTATCTTGCGTAGGGATCTGTCTAATCTTTTCGGTTTATTAAAATAAGGAATGATATAATGAAATAAATAAAATAAAATAAATAAAAAATAAAACAAATAAAATAAAAAATGGAATGTAATAAAATAAATAAAAAATAAATATTAAAATGGAATAAAGTAGAGAAGACAAAATAAAATAAATATTTTGTATTTGTTAATAGATTCTTAGGCATATAACAATAATCGTGACTAAAAAGTAATTTTTCTAAATCTCAATAAGATGAGTCAAGTCATTAGACAATTAACTTAATTAAATTCAATTAGCATAAAGTTCTATTAG
>NW_012072088.1:0-615 GCF_000956235.1 Wasmannia auropunctata | reverse complement strand
TTATTAGCCACGAATGAATTTGAAAAAAATTTGTACAAATTAATGAATAACGCGGTATTTGGCAAAATTATGGAGAATGTGCGCAATCACGTCGATGTGCGGCTTTTAACGAAATGGGAAGGTAGATTTGATGCTGAGGCGATGATCGCGAAACCGAATTTTCACAGTCGTAGCGTCTTTTCGGAGAATCTGGTCGCGGTAGAAATGCGCAAACTCGAGGTCAAGTTCAACAAACCAATCTACGTGGGTATGTGTATTCTCGACATATCCAAGACTTGTCTGTACGAATTTCATCACGACTACATGTTACCTTCTTTTCAAGAAAAATGTAAAGTAATGTATACCGATACTGATAGTCTAATTTACCACATTGAAGCGTAAAATTAGGAAATTTGATACTAGCGATTACGCGGTTGATAATGTGTACGGTATTCCGCTCGCTAATAAAAAGGTTCCGGGCCTGATGAAAGACGAAAACAATGACGCAATCATGACCGAATTCGTTGGACTTAGAGCAAAGATGTATGCCTTGCGTGTTGATGGTAAAAAAGATACAAAAAAGGTAAAAGGTGTCAAGAGTAATGTCGTAGCAAAATCGATAAAATTTAACGATTA
>NW_012072087.1:0-350 GCF_000956235.1 Wasmannia auropunctata | reverse complement strand
ACAAATTAAAGCATCACTTACTNAACCTCCAAAAATAGGCAAAATTCAAGAGAGTGTAACTTCGTCAAAAATGATCGTATCGAGATGTTCAAAAAAGCATTTTACAGCTTGAAATCTCTACTTTTCAAATCGGTACTTTAGAAAACGATCCTACTGATCTTTCATGGAATACGGAATTATACGGATAGAAAAGGAGACTCGACGAATCTCAAAATTTTTTACGAACTTTGACAAGTTCCACGGCGCGAATTAAAAATCGCATGCAAATGCAGTTTACAGATTTCGAAAGAGTGAATCTTTACCTTTAATTTGCTTTTTTGTTGAGCGTTGTACGATTTTTTTTCACCGAA
>NW_012072086.1:0-382 GCF_000956235.1 Wasmannia auropunctata | reverse complement strand
TATCCCCTGTGTGCCTTGTCGACTCAGTTTTTAATTCTACTAACCTTCATTCTTAACATGATGAGTGTCTGAAATAGCTTATAATTAGACATCTGGGATTAGACTTTTCTTGCCTCCAATAAAACGCCACAAACATTCCGTTCTTGACTATCCTTTCGCTTATTTATTATTACTGTAAAGAAAAACAGCTCACAAAGTATATTTTCTTATTTTCTTATTAGCTAATAATAGTAATTTTACTTTTTTCAAAACTACAACTTATCTGATATATTAAAAGCTTCAATCCGTTTCCTCTCAATTAAGCTTTTGGAATATTTCAAAAATTTAATCGATCAAAACTTTTTTTTCCATTTTTACTCCACCCACCGGTTGGTGGTAGCTT
>NW_012072085.1:0-529 GCF_000956235.1 Wasmannia auropunctata | reverse complement strand
TAACTCATCCGTTTTCTTTTTCTCTTTTCAGTCTATTGAGCGTGTCATCGAACGTGCCACGCATTTTGAGAAGGCGATTGGCATTGACTCATACATCCTACAAATGGCTGGACATCGGAATCAACGCTGGACCTTTGTCCACGATCGATCTGACGATCGGTGACAATCGCGGCAACGGCATCGTTCTGTCTTACGAAACTTGGAGAGCGCTGATGGATAGACGCGCGGACGTCGAGCGACTCATGCAGTCAACTCCGACATCATCGTCATCGTTATCGATCTGTGACTTGACAGTGCGACTCGTGAAAATACGCGACGACAACATCGTTGCAAAATTGGCAACGATGTTGTCGCGACGCTTTTATTTACATGAAGCCTGCAACCGTGCTGTTCACGCTCGAACTCGAGTATTGCATCGAGAATATATACATCGTCTTGCGGCAAACTGTAATTACCGTTAACAATCGGTACAACGCATTCGTATCTTTCCTGCGCCAGAATTGCATTACGAATAGATACAACGTGGCGA
>NW_012072084.1:0-435 GCF_000956235.1 Wasmannia auropunctata | reverse complement strand
CAAAAAATAATATGCACATCCTCAATCCCTCGGAGTGAAAGATTGTACTATTTTTAGTAGAAAAATTTCTTTGCTTTAGAAGCATTACATACATATCCTCGACTATTCGAAGTGAGAAATTGTCATTTTTAGAAACATTTCTATGCTTTATAAAAATTATATACATGTCCTCGGGTCTTCGAAGTAAGAAATAATATTTTAATCATTTTTATTACTTTTATAATTATATGCATATCCTCGAGTGTTCGAAGTGAGAGATTGCATTTTTTGAAATATTTGTTTGCTTTAAAAATATTATATACGTGTGCTCGAGTCTTCGAAAGAAGAAATTGTATTTTTAGAAATATTTCTTTGCTATAAAAAATCATATACATATCCTCGAAGTGAGACGTTGTATTTTTAGAAATATTTCTATGCTTTATAAAAATTATATAA
>NW_012072083.1:0-719 GCF_000956235.1 Wasmannia auropunctata | reverse complement strand
TAACATAGAAACGTCAACGATTAGTTTTTGTTTTCCGCGATAGTCAACTTTATGGAAAAAAAGTAAGTATTAATATACCTTATAACATATGTATATCCGTATTTACGTATTTTTCAAAAAATAAAAAAAAATAATTTAAAAAAATTATTGAAAAAATATTTTTAAAAAATAAAAAAAATAAATAAATAAATAAATAAAAATAAAAAAAATAAAAAATATATAAAAAATATATAAAAAAGGGATCAGAACCCCGTCACGTCCTCGTCGTTGATCCTGGGTTATGCTAACAATAAGAACGGGGATGTATATGTATAACAGATATATATAAATATATACAGCATATAATCACACCCAGCAAACACAGAATATGGCTTTTATATAACATAGGAGTAACATATAATGTAACAGATGTTACTCGCTATTTACATAAGAATTATATAACTTTACATTGTTCATACAATAAGAATGAATTATGATATTATTATATTGCTCTGTTATTTATACGGTATAAAAGACGAACAATAATATAAATATAATGTCGTGTGTTACATAACAACTGTTATGTTTAAATTGTATTTACATTATATAATTTGAATTACGCGGGAATCTCTCTAACCTCGCATAGCAACCGGCGTTACTTGCATGCACATTTTCGGAACACGGTCTTTTTCACTCGTGACGCCGTGCGCTAGCGTGTGCTTGTAACTCTTGTTGAAAGA
>NW_012072082.1:0-388 GCF_000956235.1 Wasmannia auropunctata | reverse complement strand
CGTTGAATGTCAAGAGACTTACTGCAGAAAGGAATGAATCCCAAATCTTCCGGATTCGTCCCCGGATAACAATCATTTTGGCAAGGAATTAACGACTGTCACCGTTTTCCATTTGTCGTTGCGTAATGTAAGTATTACACAATAAAATTAAATCAATATGTTAGTAATAGCATTAATGGGAAAATTTTAGAAACGAATAAAATCTTTTCCCATAATTCATTTTTTATTATTAATTTCGCGACTCGACTTTAAAAAATATATGATGGTCGTCGCCAACTGATGCCAAAATCATTGTTACCGGGAATCCGTGATTACGAGAAAACCCAGGATTAATTCTGTGTCTGCAGCAGACACTCAAATTTCAACGAGACGATTAAAAAAATATATA
>NW_012072081.1:0-439 GCF_000956235.1 Wasmannia auropunctata | reverse complement strand
ACAATATAGACCAAATATTGATAATAAATATAAATAAAGTATAGACAAAATATAAGACAAAATATAGACAAAATATACATGAAATATAGACAAAATATACACAAAATATAGACAAATATACACGAAATATACTATTAATTTTGAAATATGTTATTTGCAACTAAAAATAAAGCAAGGTTATAATTATAAGACATAAATCAAGCGACGCGGTAGCGGCGCGACGCCAAGTACCTAAAAATCTGCGTGTTACTTCATTGCGCAAATGTCGTGACGCTACCATAGCTTTATCTGGAATTCTTATGTCAAACATACTTTCAGTTCAAATATCTCAGAAATTATAACAGCAACACAAGATCTAGCGACATTTTTTGATATAATGTCGATTCAAACTTTCGATTACGACCATTGCGAATAAAATTGATGCAGTCAATACTGAGAC
>NW_012072080.1:0-395 GCF_000956235.1 Wasmannia auropunctata | reverse complement strand
ATTTTTTATGATTAAAATATTGATTTTTATATTTAAACTTTCTAAAATCTGTAAACCAAAATTTTATTCAGTAAAAATAGATCAACCTGTAGAGGCCCTCCACCACCCCCGCCGACTTTAATCGGCGGTCCTCTGAAATGTGCACACTGTTAAATCATTGTGTCAAATTGAACCTTATGGAAGTCGCTACTGCAGCTCCTTCTTAATAAATGAATATTTTGAAATAAAACAATATAGTTACTTTTAAATGAAACAATAGAATTTAATCCAAATTTGGGTTAAATTTGAACTGTTTTAAATTATTTAACTCCATTGTTTTAATAAAAAAGAACTATTTATTAAGTAAGAGCAGTGGCGACTTAAACAAGGTTCAGTTTGACACCATAGATTTAACA
>NW_012072079.1:0-569 GCF_000956235.1 Wasmannia auropunctata | reverse complement strand
TCTTGTCTCTTTTTTCAATCTTGTCCCTCGTCTCTCTCCTGGCTTTCTCGTTTCTCTCGCGACTTTCTCGTCTGTTTCTCTACTCTCTCGTCTCTCTCTCACAACTCTCTTGTGGTCGTCGTCGAGAAGTGTCTTCTTCTTCGCAAAATTTCAATCTTGTCCCTTTTTTCAATCTTGTCTCTCGTCTCTCTCCTGGCTTTCTCGTTTTTCTCACGACATTCTCGTCTGTTTCTCTACTCTCTTGTCTCTCTTTCACAACTCTCTTGTGGTCATCGTCGAGGAAGTGAGTGTCTACGTGTTTGCTGTCGAGAAATTAAGTGTCTAGGTATCGTCTAGGTCTTCGCTATCGAGGAAGTGTCTACGTCGTCGCCGTCGATCTTAGTGATGTTATACGATTCATTTTTTCAATAAAATAAATAAAGTATACATATAAATTATATAAAATATGAATCAAATCAAATAACAAATAAAATAAAATAAAACATGACATGAATTAAATAAAAATAAGGAATGATATAAGTAAAATAAATAAAATTAAATAAATAAACAAATATTATATAAAATGTGAA
>NW_012072078.1:0-413 GCF_000956235.1 Wasmannia auropunctata | reverse complement strand
TAGTAAAAACGAAAAAATATTCAAAAATACTTTTTTGGGGGTATCATAACCTATCACCTGACGTAAACATTTTATTGATACAAAAGTTCTGCAGCTCATATGTACAAAAAAAGTACCTAGCGCGCATCGGATTACTTGCACGAATAATACAAAACCTTTTGAGCTACGATTGGAAGCATAGAAAAAAAGTTGTTTATTAGAATGCAATTTGTGGTAATTCGTACGCTCGGCTAAAGTAAAGACAGCAAAAATTGCGCCTGGTAGTAAGTGCCGGATTTTCCAAGAAGAGATGGCACTTCAATAAGTTAAATAAGGACATTCCACGTGTTTCAGTGAGACCAGAAGATATTGTAAGAAGTTCATTTAAGAGGATGCTAAAGCCGTCTGTTTTATCGACAAAAATACTATTTTTA
>NW_012072077.1:0-331 GCF_000956235.1 Wasmannia auropunctata | reverse complement strand
TATCCCCTGTGTGCCTTGTCGACTCAGTTGTATGCTATACGAAGTTATTACGTGCTTATTTTTTTTAACAAAAATAATTTTATCATAAAACTTTTTTTACACAAAAATAAATTTTTTTCAATACATAATGTGACGTCTCATTCATATCTATTTGGAGGATGTTGCTGATTTGTATTTCGACGACTTGTACGTCCCCAATTATAGTGAGCAGACGATAATCTGTAGAGGAAACGCATGAAGCGCTTTTGTTGCCGCTGTACACCTGCTCTTGTGCCTCTTGGTCTTCTGTCTATAAAAGTGATGATAAATTGAGAGATTGTGAATAGAAAAA
>NW_012072076.1:0-412 GCF_000956235.1 Wasmannia auropunctata | reverse complement strand
TATCCCCTGTGTGCCTTGTCGACTCAGTACATTATACGAAGTTATACGATTATTCTCCAGGCACAACGTCACCATTCTGTGATTCTGAGTCCACAAAATTAGGTGGACAATATAAACGATGTCGTGTAGGCAATGCATCGTTTTCCGTTTTTAAGAAGTTATGAAGACAAACACTTGCCATGACAATTTTATCCACAGTCACAGGGTTCATGTAAATCGTTTTCTGAAGACTCCATCGTGAAACGAGAATTCCAAACGCATTTTCGATTGTCCTTCGGGCTCGGGATAATCGGTAATTAAAAATTTTATGAATTTGACTTAAATTCCGATCAGCATAGGGTTTCATCATATTCCTTGTTAATTGAAACGCGTACCATCTCCTATAAAAAAACAAGGGGTTTCTATCTCAATT
>NW_012072075.1:0-383 GCF_000956235.1 Wasmannia auropunctata | reverse complement strand
TATCCCCTGTGTGCCTTGTCGACTCAGTTGTATGCTATACGAAGTTATTACGTAATATCGCAGTATTGATAAGTTTAATAATAATGCGATTTAATAATACTGATGCCTTTCATAAGATATTTTTCGCAGTAAAATTTCTTTACAGCATTCTCGCATCGCGTTGGGGAGGAGGAAAGAATCTCATGAGAGATTTGTAAGCAACAGTATTATTAAATTGATTATCAATTTAATATTGTGATATTTCTTCTTCTTTGTACGCCTCATTGCTTGTCAGCAGCACGTAGGTGATCTCTTTTGCATATATCCGCAGATATATGGTACCTATACAGTTGTACGCCGGACGCCGTACGGCGTATTGAAAGAGACTTTTCTGGGCAGAGTCA
>NW_012072074.1:0-355 GCF_000956235.1 Wasmannia auropunctata | reverse complement strand
ATATATATATATATATACACTTCTCAAACAAAATTAAAGCATCACTTACTCTAACCCTCCAAAAAATAGGCAAAAATTCAAGAGAATGTAACTTCGTCAAAAATGATCGTATCGAGATGATCAAAAAAGCATTTTACAGCTTGAAATCTCTACTTTCCAAATCGATACTTAAGAAAACTACTGATCTTTCATGGAATTACACGGATAGAAAAGGAGACCTGACGAATCTCAAAATTTTTTACGAACTTTGACAAGTTTCATGACGCGAAAAAAGAATCGCATGCAAATGCAGTTTACTGCTTTTGACAGAGTGAATCTTTACCTTCAATTTGCTTTTTTGTTGAGCGTTGTACGA
>NW_012072073.1:0-340 GCF_000956235.1 Wasmannia auropunctata | reverse complement strand
AAAGCAATATAATATACGAAATTTAGAAACCATCGTGGGTCATTATGGTTTTTCGTTGTTAGCGTCAAACTGTTTATGTTTGTTCGTATGTGAAATTTTTTTTTCTCATACCGAATAATTAATCAGATACGCAGACACTTCTGCAGTGTAATACGAGTATATCTATAAACTTTCGCGATTTGTTTCTACATGGAATTTCTCGTTTATTGCAGCTAGAGTAGCGACAATGCAATCGCCACAATAGTAAAGTATTGAAAATCATATTACTTATTTTTTTTAATTATTTATAATTTTCAGGATCGTATAACTTCGTATAATGTATGCTATACGAAGTTATGCA
>NW_012072072.1:0-477 GCF_000956235.1 Wasmannia auropunctata | reverse complement strand
CACGCGCGCGCACCTCTCTCGAGGCGCACCTCTCCCCGAGAGTACGGTGGGGCGGCCTACGCGGGGCGGCGGCGCGGAGCGGCGCGACGTGACTCTCGCGTCGAGGTCCCGTCGTCGCGCTCTTCTCTCCTCGGGCGAACGTATCTTATATATATATATCTCCACTTGTACTTGGGGCGCTCTTGGTCTCCGGGCGGCGGCGGCGCGACACCTTCGTCGCGCGCGCGCCCGCGCCAGATCTCGTTGACGCCTCGGTCAACAACCCTCATTCTTCTCCTCTCCCACTCGTTTGTGTCATTTCGGACGACGCCCAGGGAAGACTGGCTCCTCTCTCCTCCTCGGAGGCCAGCACGGCCCCGAAAGATGGGAGGGAGCGCGTCTCGCTCAGCTCGGCGAACGTCCAACGATCGCTCGTACGCTCCTCTCTCTATATCGTCGCGCGCACCACCAAAGTGTTAAGGCGGGTGCGCGACGACA
>NW_012072071.1:0-416 GCF_000956235.1 Wasmannia auropunctata | reverse complement strand
TATCCCCTGTGTGCCTTGTCGACTCAGTCATACATTATACGAAGTTATACGATCTCTTGGCAAATACCGGAACCATTAGATTTCACAGGAGAAGACTGGCCAAAATGGATTCGCCGCTTCGAAAGATACAGAATAGTGTCTGGACTTTCAGCGAAGCCAGAGAGCAGATAAATACCTTAACCCTGTTGAAAATGTTCGATTAAAACCGATTAAAATATAATCCGTTTTAATCGATTTGAATCGGTTTTAATCGGTTCAATCCGCGGCCGGATTAAAAAGTAATCGGTTTTAATTCCGAATGAATTATAATTGGCTTTAATATTACTTTTGCGGATTATTTCCAATCTAAAATCATTATATTCTAATCCATATTGTTGTCAATTCAAATAAATTCAAATAACCGTATGGATATATAA
>NW_012072070.1:0-849 GCF_000956235.1 Wasmannia auropunctata | reverse complement strand
TTTTCAATTTTTTTTAGTTTTAAGTAAAATTTTATCAGTTTTTGAATGTATGACACATTTAATTTTTTCAAAAAATTTTCATAAAAACTTTGATCAATTTAATGATTTTTAAGACTAGTCCGATCGTGGGGAAGCTTTTCCTTCTATTTTTTTTCCAATTAAAAAAATTTTTTAAAATTTTTTTACGCAAATTTTGTATTTTTTACGCAATAAAATAATATAAAATCATGATTTTGTCATGACCTACAATTTTTAATTTATTTTTAATGTAATAAATAACTTTGGTATTTTAATAATTTTTTTTTAGAAATTTGAAATTTTTAGTTTATAATTAATTTTGTATAATTAAAAGACCAATAAATATTTTTCGTCGAGAAAGTATCAAAATTTATTTTCTTGAACGTTTAAACATGTTTAAACGTTGTATAATATAATATATAATAATTTTATCGTAATATAATAATTTTTAAAACTAGTTTGATTGTGGGAAAGCTTTTCCTTCTATTCTTTTTCGAATTAAAAAAAAGTTTTTTAATTTTGCGTTTTATACGCAATAAAATAATATAAAATTATGATTTTGTCATAATCTACAAACATGTTTAAACGTTCAAGAAAATAAATTTTGATACTTTAACGACGAAAAATATTTATTGGCCTTTTAATTATAAAAAATTAATTATAAACTAAAAATTTCAAATTTCTAAAAAAAAATTATAAAAATACCAAAGTAAGTTATTTATTACATTAAGAATAAATTAAAAATTGTAGGTCGTGACAAAATCATGATTTCATATTATTTTATTGCGTAAAAAATACAAAATTTGCGTAAAAAATTAAAAAAAAATTTTT
>NW_012072069.1:0-317 GCF_000956235.1 Wasmannia auropunctata | reverse complement strand
GAGATGTGTATAAGAGACAGCTACAGAAGTACATACGGATATTTCGATATGTTAAATACTTTTTTTTTTATTTAACATTTCTTCAATAACAAAATTTTTTGGCCGAAAATGACATTTTTTTTTCAAATGCTCGCAATTATTATAAAAATCTATATTTTAAAATATCTGTATGTACTTCTGTAATGCATATTATATAGTTTTTAAAAAATTTGGTTTATTGCTCCAGGTTCAATCAAATGACAGATCCCCGCAACGCCGATTTGACAGTGGCTACAAAAAACGACGTTTAATAAAATGGCTTCAGCGTCGTCATTTTA
>NW_012072068.1:0-386 GCF_000956235.1 Wasmannia auropunctata | reverse complement strand
ATGGATGTAGAGATGAGTAAAGCACAGTATACATTCTACTACTTTAAGAATTTTACTAAAATTAATCTTTTAGCAGAGGAGCGAATCGAGTAATTAAAATTGTAAATATTTTGTAAATAATATGGATATTAATTTGCAATTCAAATAATGAGATATATTTTGTAAAAATTATGAAAATGATCTCGCAAATTATCATGATTACCGTTGGGCGAAAAGAACAAAGCGAACGACGAGCGAGAATCGCGAGGATTGGAGATGTAGCGGATTTTAATCAATCAGACTTTTGATTTTGGTCACACGTGTAATTCTTGCAATGACGAAGGACAAGACCGTACAGCGGAAGTGCTAATCGCGGGGCGAAATGCTACCGAATGTGACGGCGCGAA
>NW_012072067.1:0-1135 GCF_000956235.1 Wasmannia auropunctata | reverse complement strand
TTTTTTTAATAAATCATTTTAAATTATTCAAAATTATATGCAGCAAAAGTTTAATGTCATTGTCTTTTCAAATAACTTTAAGTTTCGTAAAACAGACTTAAAGTTATTAAAATGATCAATAAAATCATAGTGAAGCAAAAACTTGGCCATTATGTAAAATTTTTTCTTTTTTTTAAATGATTAGTATCTCGATAATTATTACAAAGATCGCAAAATGATAGAGGACTTTTTTGTTCAGTTTGGTCCACACTACCTGCTCACAAGCGCTGTACCATTGAGTACGAGACACCCTGTATATTCTAAAAACCGTTTGACATTTTGTTTTCAAATTTAGCCATGTTGAAAGTACATTTCATGTTGTAATATTTCTACATTATAATTTAGAAATAATATTTTTATGAAAATATAATGGATTAATTTGATAAGTTCATTACAGTTAAAATATTTTTCAATTATTAAATAATATTTATATTGAAATAATTCTTTCCAAATTTAATTTCGGAAATATTTAATTGTTAAATGAATCGTCATATATTATTATTTTGTCAAAATACTATTTTGAAATAATTGCGTAAACAGTTTTAATATTTTATAAAAAAATCAATGTTTCTATATCTATTTTTGTAAGTATACCCGTGTAGATTACAAATTTTAATTGCGAGATTTCGTCGTATAAGTTTACAAATGTTATGTTGTTGTATATCTTTTGCTATGTATTGTATGTAAGGACTAAGAATTATACAAATAATTTACTTTATTTTCTGATATTTCGCTTTTTTAGTATTGAGCACAGATTTCTATCAATTTCTATACTAAATGTATCATCAGAAACAGTACCTTGTCCGTAGACTTTACAAATTTTACGCGCTGTCTCACATACATTATTTATTGTTCTTTCTGAAATAGAAAAGCATATAATATTGTAAAAATGCTTCTAATTCTCCATTTTTAGGTAGGGCATTAAAGGATTAAATATACAGAACATATGTCATTATAAATGGATGCATTATTTAAACAAAAGACTGTTCTTTCTTATCAACGTGAAGTTTGGGCTTCTTTATTTAGTTTTAGCGCAAAATTCAAACTGGTATCTGCAGATGCGAGAAAACTGCAGAACTTCCCCGATAATCTAATA
>NW_012072066.1:0-485 GCF_000956235.1 Wasmannia auropunctata | reverse complement strand
TGTGTGTGTGTGTGTGTGTGTGTGTGTGTGTGTGTGTGTGTGTGTGTGTGTGTGTGTGTGTGTGTGTGTGTGTGTGTGTGTGTGTGTGAGCAAGAGAGAATGTAATCGCATGTCCTT
This sequence comes from Wasmannia auropunctata, assembly GCF_000956235.1. NCBI lineage: Eukaryota > Metazoa > Arthropoda > Insecta > Hymenoptera > Formicidae > Wasmannia > Wasmannia auropunctata. The sequence continues at coordinate 368 of NW_012072066.1, read as the reverse complement.
AAAATGTCATGTATATGAGCGTGTGTAGCAGTTAGCTGATCGTCGCGTCGCAAGGGCCCCGCGTACCGCTTGCGTCCGACAGTAAATTGCGCGCCCCTGTCTACCTTCCATACGCGGCCCATAATTCGCTAACTATTTCTTGTTATAATTTGAAAACTAAGCTTCGGATAAAATTTTAGTAAAGGAAAAATCTTTTCAGAATTGAGTCAGGAATATGACATTTTAAGGACAAAAGTTTATTTTGAGACACCTTGTATTACGTAAGCATATTTTTGGCCATTTTTTATTCCCCTCTCCCTCATGTAAGCAAATGTCAGAATTTCTGAATCCTCTTCCCCTTCTAATTATGAAAGATTTTCCCGATTATG
>NW_012072065.1:0-336 GCF_000956235.1 Wasmannia auropunctata | reverse complement strand
ATTATGGGACACCCTGTATATACGGAAATGACAGTTTGTACTTTTTTACCAAAAAAACTTTAATGTGCATAACTTTTCACTCATCTATTTTGATTTTAGTAGAAATCACATAACATAACTAAATAAAATAATAATTCACAAAGGCTGAGAAGTACAAAGCTGTACGAAATGAATATTAATTACGAAAACCTAACCTAAATATGTTTTAATTAATATTAAGTTTCGCACTACGTGTTGGGTATTATTCCCATTAGCTTTGTCACGATACGTTATTTAGTATATTTTTAAAAACTCTGTTTATTTATATTTGGATTCTTTTACATCTCAATTGAATAA
>NW_012072064.1:0-332 GCF_000956235.1 Wasmannia auropunctata | reverse complement strand
TCGTGATTATATTCCACCGCGTCAGCAGAAGCGATCACGGTGCAATGCCAAGGCTACCCAGATAAAAAAGAGAGTATTGTGGACACTGGCAATGTAACACTACGGGAAAATTGTAAACTAATAACATCGAACGAAATAATTGAATCGGAATTGCAATTACGAACAACCATAGTAGAGACATTCATACCCAGTGTCAATATTACTCTAAAAGGGGATAGTCCGGATCACGCAGACAACACCGCGAAAATCACTCTCGAAAAAATCGACAATGCAGAAGAATTAAAGCACTTGACTAAACAAGTGAATAAAATCCATAAAGACCTAGAGAGTAA
>NW_012072063.1:0-315 GCF_000956235.1 Wasmannia auropunctata | reverse complement strand
TATCCCCTGTGTGCCTTGTCGACTCAGTCCGGTGTCTGGGCCTGGTGAGGTTTCCCGTGTTGAGTCAAATTAAGCCGCAGGCTCCACTCCTGGTGGTGCCCTTCCGTCAATTCCTTTAAGTTTCAGCTTTGCAACCATACTTCCCCGGAACCCAAAAGCTTTGGTTTCCCGGAAGCTGCCCGCCGAGTCATCGGAGGAACTTCGGCGGATCGCTAGCTGGCATCGTTTATGGTTAGAACTAGGGCGGTATCTGATCGCCTTCGAACCTCTAACTTTCGTTCTTGATTAATGAAAACATTTTTGGCAAATGCTTTC
>NW_012072062.1:0-379 GCF_000956235.1 Wasmannia auropunctata | reverse complement strand
TGGAAAAATTTTGCGATTTGTCACACCTCCATTTGTATCTATGCGGCTCCGAAAAAACTCAGTTAGCCGTTTTCTAAAGTATTAATTTGAAAAGTGGAAATTTCCAGCTGTAAAATGCTTTTTTAAAAATCTTGTTACGATCATTTTTGAGGAAGTTGCTCTATCTTGAAATTTTGTCACCGAGTTACAGTCACGAAATTAATTGTCCGGACATAGGTATTAAGAGTTTATTTTTTGCTATAACTCCATTAAATATGGTAATTTTATAAAGATAATAATATTTAGACGTGAAAACTATTCCTAGTGATTCATTTTCATCAAGAGGATTAGTCAAATTTATTATACTTTTAAATATACAGATTTAATCAATAAAATTATA
>NW_012072061.1:0-485 GCF_000956235.1 Wasmannia auropunctata | reverse complement strand
CTCGCGGAATACTTACGCCATTACCATAAATGAGGACCAGACTAACTGGGGATGAGTGGATCCCGTATGCGATGTTTACTTATAACACGACACCGCATACAGCAACCTCGTATACACCGTTCGAGCTGATATACGGGCACCAAGCGACGCTACCCACAGCCCTGACGCTACCTCCGAAGCCGCGTTACTCATACGAAGATTACACACATGAGCTTAGAGAACGATTACGGGCAACACATCAAGTCGCGAAGCAATCTATCAACAAGGCTAAAACGAAAGCTAAGGACTACGCCGACAAAACAGTCAAAATTCGCACGTTTAAAGTAGGCGACCTCGTACTAGTACACGACGAGACATTGAGACGTGGACGTTCGAAAAAACTAGAGGAAACCTGGGTGGGCCCGTATCGCGTCGTAGAAAAAGTGTCCGAAGTAAATTTTAAGATACAAATAAAACGAAAGATCGCCACTGTACACGCGAACCGA
>NW_012072060.1:0-440 GCF_000956235.1 Wasmannia auropunctata | reverse complement strand
ACGTTGACCGCGACGTACCGAGAACGGGCAATGCAATTATCGAAATGCTGAGCGCTGACGCGGCAACGCGTAGCAATAAGTACGCGCAACGACAAGCCGCGGGCGGTCAGTCCTTAAGTCCGTCATATTCACGCTCGAGCACGACGTTCGGGTCGTGACAATTATACTGTGTGTATTGGAAAAGGTGCAGGTGTTAAATAAAGTAAAGTCTGTGAAATCGAGTGAAAATAAAAAGTTGTTATATTCTAAAAAGAATATCAAGGTGTCAGAGTTATTAAAAACAAGTGTAGTCCCGTTCCCCCGCGGAGTCGGATCCTCTTCCTGTGCCCCTCAATCACCCGGGCACAACAACAAAAATACATATGTGGCAAAATATAAATGTGGCAGAAGGTATACTTGTGATGTTTTAGCACAAAATAGTACGTAATTATATTCATATA
>NW_012072059.1:0-379 GCF_000956235.1 Wasmannia auropunctata | reverse complement strand
TTCAACAGCTCACTATTCAAAAACCATTGACACCTCAACATTTTGCTATTAATATTTTCGACTCAGTTTTTCATGAGGAATACGTAGATGCCGGCTCCTCCGGGTGATCTGGATCACCCTGTATATATATATACAGAGTGATTCAGAATAACCCCGGTGTCCCTGTAAAGACGTATTCTTGACTCAATTCTAAGACGATTTTTCCTTTACAAAAATTTTGTCCGAAACTTAGTTTTCAAATTATAACGAGAAATAGTTAGCGAATTACGGGCCGTGTACGGATAGTAGACAGGGGCAGCGTAACTTACTGTCCACCGGCAGGCGGTACGCGGACCGACGTGACGATCAGCTGACTACACGCGCGCATAAACATGCGATA
>NW_012072058.1:0-1571 GCF_000956235.1 Wasmannia auropunctata | reverse complement strand
TTTGGTAAAGTATATCTAGGTAGCTTAAACAACAATGAGAATACATTAATAGCTGTTAAAATGTCACAATGTTGTGATGCATGCAACGAACCTGAAGCTAGGCATCAATTAATGGAAGAAATCAAAATAATGAAAGCAGCTGGTTCTCATACACATTTAGTCAGCCTTATAGGTTGCTGCACTTTACCAAATAATCCTATATGCATAATTTTAGAATATATGGAAGGTGGGGATTTGCTTGCCTATCTACATTGTAGAAGAAAAATCAAATCAGATGATATATCTTTGTGCAGTTTTGAAAAGGCTGTATCTAGGTACGCAAATATTGTTGAAAAAAATGACAATTTATATGATGTAATTGAGAAGCAACAATTTATGAAGTTTGCGCTTGATATTGCAAGAGGAATGGAATATTTGGAAGCTAAAGGAATTATACACAGAGATTTGGCAGCAAGAAACATCCTCCTCACTTCATTGTCAAATCCAACATTAAAGGTAGTAGATTTCTATTTGTGATCTCTGATCACAATTATTAAAAAATAGTATATGGAATATACTGATTTATTATGAATTTAGATTTCTGATTTTGGTTTGTCACGAAATGGAATATACGTAATAAATAATATGGATGGCAAAATTCGTAAACTTCCAATACGTTGGATGTCACCAGAAGCTGTGCGTGATCATGCTTTCTCTTCTAAAAGTGATGTCTGGTCATTTGGTGTTGTACTCTGGGAAATTGGAACTTTAGGTTCTTTTCCATATGCTACTATACAGGATAACGAATTGTTGCGTTATTTAACTCGGAACAAATGTCGTCTAGCGTGTCCTAATACGATTTCTCAAGATATATATACAATTATGTGTTCTTGTTGGAATACAAAGCCGGGAGATAGACCTAGTTTTGCACAACTTGTTTTAGACCTGCAGATATTAAAAAAACCTTCATATTCTATGCATGAAGCAAGCAATCCTTGTTATGCATTGCTATCACATTAATATAGAATTATTTGATAGGATATGTATAAATATGTACGTTTGAAAAAAATTAAAATACAAATATATAGTTTTTATTAAAATTGTAAAATATTCCGTAATATTAGTCAGATATTATGTATTTAATCAAGAAAAGTCTATAATATTGAATCATAGTTTTATTTTATAGAAATGTAAAAATTAATATTAAAAGATAAAATATTTGATTAAAAAACCAGTTTAGTTCTGATAAGGTATTACAACAGCTAAAAGTAAAATCAACAATAAATGCCCTCATTTTAACAAAAAGTTTGTTCTTTGTAATTGAATTGGTGTAAGTTTGTACTTAAATTAGAATAGGTCTGTTTTTGTAGCTAAATTAAGGATGTTTAGTACATACAATAGTAGCAAAAAGTTAAAGGACTTTGATTTCGATGAATATGCTCTTCTCATATAGTTTGAGTAATAAGGATTGTGCAGAATGTTATCATTTATTCAGAACTAGAGCGCAGAAATGCTTCTGTTGCTTTTTTCCTTAGAATTTTCGAATTCAATGGCCAAATCCAACCTAAAAATCCAAATTAAAATCCTTATAA
>NW_012072057.1:0-389 GCF_000956235.1 Wasmannia auropunctata | reverse complement strand
ATAGAAATTAACTTCTGTTTAGTAACTAATTAATTTCGCCTATCTTGATTTTTTCACCGTAGCCGTTTGAGAAAATATGGATGCGCTAACTTTGAGAATGACGATCCCACATTCACTTGAGCAAAATAAAAATGTTTAAAAAGCAAATTCCTACCGTCGAGAATTCGCAAAAGGCATACATGTATGCTTTCTATTATTTTTCATTGTAAATTAAGCATACTATCAATTTTTTAAAGAGCAACTTCCTACCATCGAAAAATTGCAAAAGGCATACATGCGTGCGTTCTATTAATTTTTCTTGTAAATTGAGCAAAGTAAAAATTTTTCAAAAATCAACATCTTACCGTCGAAAACTCTCAGGAGACATACATACGTGCGTTTTATTATTT
>NW_012072056.1:0-462 GCF_000956235.1 Wasmannia auropunctata | reverse complement strand
GTTGTTCAGGATCATGACATTGATAAAGGCCAACGACCTTGGCCATCTTTAACTAGTGGACACTTTGGATGATGCTAATGCCGACAATACTCCAACTTTCAAGCTTCATAACTCAAGATTTGTTTCATAAAAAAATATTTTATTTATGTGTTTTGGAAAGTTCTCGAGGCGTGCTATAAGAACATGTAAATGAAAAATTTGGGCGTTACCATTTTAAAAATTCAAAGTGACCTTGTCCTGACCTTGACGACGCCACTCAGGGTCAAACCAATGTTATCATCTTATGTCCCCCTTGAAACCCTACAACTTTTGTCTAAAACATTTTTTCCTAGTGTGCTTATTTTTCGAGATATTTGACTGGATGGATTAAAATGGTCCACCCTATATATTAAAGTGGAAGATTTAATATTCATCAACAAATTTGAAATTTTCTGAAAATTATACCGGTTAGAGGCTTCTAGA
>NW_012072055.1:0-493 GCF_000956235.1 Wasmannia auropunctata | reverse complement strand
TAATAATACACTAATTCTCAATGTACATTTAAAGCACAGATTTCTATATAATACCTAAATCAAAACACAAAGTACTGTATGTGATAAATGTGCCGGGTAAATATCTGTAACAGTCTATAATAATATATTAGCGATCTAGATATTCTATATAAATCTGTGGTCTCTTGTTTTTATTTCTTAAATTTGCATTAAGCTTTAAGAAAGCAATATATGTTACTTACTTTTTCTTTTCTTTAAGTACACAACTAATGGTACAATTAGCGTGAATCCTTTCGTTCTGAACAGGTGGGCCGTGGGAGTATTATTTACGAGAGCGTGGGAAAAGCGAACATGCGTTGGATCGCGCAAACGATTTTCCAGGCATATGGTGCAACTATATCACATTGCCTTCCGAGAAAAATTTCGTCTATCATGTTCATATATTACCAATATTTGTAAAAATAAAATTGATATTTGTAAGTTCCTGAACACTTCAATTGAAAAATGTATTTGA
>NW_012072054.1:0-696 GCF_000956235.1 Wasmannia auropunctata | reverse complement strand
TGTCGTGCCTTGTCGACTCAGTTGCGTGCGTGCGTGCGTGCGTGCGTGCGTGCGTGCGTGCGTGCGTGCGTGCGTGCGTGCGTGCGTGCGTGCGTGCGTGCGTGCGTGCGTGCGTGCGTGCGTGCGTGCGTGTAAGAAAGAGAGGGAAAACGTAAACGCATGTTTATGCGCGCGTGTAATCAGCTGATCGTCGCGACGGTCCCGCGTACCGCCTGCCGACGGACAGTAAGTTGCGCCGCCCCTGTCTACCTTCCGTGCGCGCCCCGTAATTCGCTAACTATTTCTCGTTATAATTTGAAAACTAAGCTTCGGACAAAATTTTTGTAAAGGAAAAATCGTCTTAGAGTTGAGTCAAGAATACGTTTTTACAAGGACATCTGGGTTGTTCTGAATCACCCTGTATATATATGTATATATACAGGGTGGACCATTTAAATCCATCCAGTCGAATATCTCGAAAATCAAGCCCGGGAGAGAAAAATTTTTCAGACAAAAGTTTTCGAACTTCGAGGGGGACATAAGATAATAACATTGGTTTGACCCTGAGTGGCGTCGTCAAGGTCAGGACAAGGTCACTTTGAATTTTTTAAATGGAACCCCCAATTTTTCATTACATGTTCTTATAGCACGCCTTCGAGAACTTTCCAAAACACGTAAATAAAATATTTTTTTATGAAATAAATCTTGAGTTATGAA
>NW_012072053.1:0-339 GCF_000956235.1 Wasmannia auropunctata | reverse complement strand
TATCCCCTGTGTGCCTTGTCGACTCAGTCATTCTCCATGGTTTTGCCAAATACCGCGTTATTCATTAATTTGTACAAATTCTTTTCAAATTCATTCGTGGCTAATGTTCGAAATTTCGTATTTAGTTCGATATAATTACGGAGCAATGGGGATTGCGCGAATTGCAATATGCGATGAATCTTTGCGATACGGAGGTCGTGACGAGTGCACTGTTGCAGAATGCGATAATGTATGACGTAACGCTTCTTATCGTATACGGTTGCGAGGAGCTTGTCCTGCCGCTTGCCGGGCGGCTTATCGCGCGTCGGACAGAACGGTAGGTTAGTGTGCGCGTCGTGA
>NW_012072052.1:0-322 GCF_000956235.1 Wasmannia auropunctata | reverse complement strand
TATCCCCTGTGTGCCTTGTCGACTCAGTCCATGTTTTGGGTAGTACAAAGGCGTGTAATTTAAAGAAATGAAATAAAAGAGGTTTAAAATCTTAGCTACAAACGTATATCATAAACTTATTTAAAATACGTAGTAAGATAAAAGGAACCACAGCGAAAAATTAAATTATAAAATAAGATTAAATAATAATAAATAAACACACTTATTGTGAATTTTATTGTATTTTGAATGAATAAAATATACATTTCGAGTAATAATTTTAAATTTTCAATGATTAGTTGATATCTAGTTGCAATGGCTATAAATATTTACAATTTTCACA
>NW_012072051.1:0-303 GCF_000956235.1 Wasmannia auropunctata | reverse complement strand
TTTTTTACTACCAAGACACTACCGTCTCCTGATTACTCCTGTATGACATTGTTCTTATTTTCGTTATTCAGTTTCTATTATATATATATATATATTTTTTTTGACTACGTTATATTTTCTAGCAGCGCCAAGTGTTTTAACACATAAAAAATTATTTTATTAAAATAAATTTTTTAATTTTATACTGTTACCTCTTTAATTCTTTGTGATAATACTTTGATTGAGTAAGATAACGCAATTTTGTTATGTAATAATATTTTGAAGAATAAAACAATTACTACCACTTGAATAGCAATCGAAAGA
>NW_012072050.1:0-838 GCF_000956235.1 Wasmannia auropunctata | reverse complement strand
GTGCTCTTCCGATCTATTTTTAATTTATTAAATTAAATTTTTTTTAAATCATGTATACGTTAATACAACTTGGATTCTGTTGGTTTAATTTGATTCAATAGTTTTTTTCGGTAATGTTATAAATATGATATAATCTTTTAACATATCTTATCTGTATCTGTAATATTCATCCAACAGATGGTTTACATTTTTGTTGTGGCAGTAAGTAAAAAAATCATAAGAATATGCCGATATGCGACGGGGTAATTCTTCTCAACCTCGAGTAAAAGACTTCTACAAACATTAATCTGAAATATATTGTATATCGAAAAAAAGATACACGGTAACGATAACCTCACTTGTCACTGGAAAAAACATATACATTTAACAGAGAAAACAGATTAGTGAGTGCTTAATGATTCTTTAACCCTTATGTGCACAACCAACTTTTACCACGTTGTTACACAACCAGGGTACCCGGGTATCCACCACGAGTTTATCTTAATTTGTGAGATTGTATGCGAACGGAATCATTTGAAATAAATTTATTCCATTGAATAAACATCAATAGAAAGTATCTAACAAGGAGAATACCCCAACTGCCAACCGAGTTTTTTAATGAGCTTTGGTGTGGTGGTAGATGGGGATAATATAAGATTACGCCTCCACGATTAGCCGTAGATACGCAGCCGTTTTCGAGATATTGAGGGTCGAAAGTAGGCGAGCACGTTATCTACCTTAAATTTAAAGGTTCTATCGTAGCACTTCGTTAGCCGCGCAAGGATGGCGTTGGGCTCACAGCCCGAAGGTCATGCGTTCGCGCCTCGGCGGTGTCCTTTTTTTTAACTTTTTATTCTAA
>NW_012072049.1:0-467 GCF_000956235.1 Wasmannia auropunctata | reverse complement strand
TGCCTTGTCGACTCACGCACGCACGCACGCACGCACGCACGCACGCACGCACGCACGCACGCACGCACGCACGCACGCACGCACACACACACATTATTTAAATAAAACATTAATGTAATTTGAAAGAAGTTGAATTATATATACATAGAGTCTTATTTTTTCAGATGACTATGAAACAGCTCGTCGAAATTTATCGCGAGCTGAAGTAACATCTGATTTTCCTAGCGAGGCAGAGGGAGCATGTAAACGAATACATAAACGCAATAAAAAATATTGTACCGATTCAAGCGAAGACGATAATACATCTAAAAAAATAGCAGTTCAATTTCTAAATCAGGTAGCCAGAAACAATACGCAAAGTATTACAGATCAAAGCCCGCAGGTCGCTTGAGTACATCCGATAGCGAAGAAAATGAAATGTCTTCGGGGTCTACAAGGTCTACAAAAAACGTGGAAGTCCCGAGTTT
>NW_012072048.1:0-329 GCF_000956235.1 Wasmannia auropunctata | reverse complement strand
TATCCCCTGTGTGCCTTGTCGACTCAGTCTCCTGGCTTTCTCGTTTCTCTCACGACTTTCTCGTCTGTTTCTCTACTCTCTCGTCTCTCTCTCACAACTCTTTTGTGGTCGTCATCGAGGAAGTGTCTTCTTCTTCGCAAAATTTCAATCTTGTCCCTTTTTTCAATCTTGTCCTTCGTCTCTCTCCTGGCTTTCTCGTTTCTCTCACGACTTTCTCGTCTGTTTCTCTACTCTCTCGTCTCTGTTTCACAACTCTCTTGTGGCCGTCGTCGAGGAAGTGAGTGTCTACGTGTTTGCTGTCGAGAAATTAAGTGTCTAGGTATCGTCTA
>NW_012072047.1:0-503 GCF_000956235.1 Wasmannia auropunctata | reverse complement strand
ATTTTTTAGTATACAAATTAATAATTAAAATATTTTTTATTATGTATGTTTTTCCATCGCCTCCTCTGCCGCCTCGACCACCGCTCCAATTGCCGCCTCGGCCGCGTCCTCGGTCGCCGCCTCTGCTGTTCCAGTTACCGCCTCTGCCGCCTTGATTATAATAACGGGCGCAGCTCCTTCCACGCCCTTGTCCTCGACGAAATACTGCAAAAATCAAAATAATATTATAATCTTCTTATTACAACTAAATATTAAATATATAAAATATAGCTTAATAATCATTAAATAAATATGTAATTTATATTTATTTACATAAATAACATACCATTTGGCTGCTGCTGCTGTGATTGCAACTGCGATTGTTGCAGCTGCAATTGTTGCGGTTGCTGTGGCGGCTGCTGTGGCGGCTGCTGTGGCGGCTGCTGTGGCGGCTGCTGTGGCGGCTGCTGTTGTAATTGTTGTTGCGGCTGTTGCTGTTGTTGTTGCAACTGTTGCAACATTTG
>NW_012072046.1:0-623 GCF_000956235.1 Wasmannia auropunctata | reverse complement strand
GGACCTCCATCAGGGTTTCCCCTGACTTCGTCCTGACCAGGCATAGTTCACCATCTTTCGGGTCCCAACGTGTACGCTCTGGGTGCGCCTCTTCTCGCGATGAGAACGAGACGCCCCGGGAGTGCGGAGCCGCATCGCGACGCGGCCCCATCCTCCCTCGGTCGACAACCAGGGCCGACCTTCACTTTCATTGCGCCTTTAGGTATCCGCTGAGTCCCAATGACTCGCGTACATGTTAGACTCCTTGGTCCGTGTTTCAAGACGGGTCCTAAGAGTACCCAAAGCAGTAGCGTCGCCGACCGGTATCCGTCGCCACGCGCGACCCCCGCGAAGAGGCGCGCGCGCGGCGAACGTTTTGCAGGCCTGTCGAAGGTTAAGATATTCTCTCTTACCGCACGACCAACAGCGGGCCAGGCACGGCGACGGCGCTAGGTCCGTTAACGTCCGTGTACAGTGGCGCGCGCTTGCGACGGCCTCGACGCACACTCTGGCGCGCGCACGCGGAGTCCCTCGCGCTCCCGAGAGAGCGGAGAGACTCGCGGCGCGACGAGAGAGCTGCGGCCTGATACCTTGCGTGTACCGCCGGGCAGCCGGCCGGGCGACCGGGGGTTTGACGCGCGCCA
>NW_012072045.1:0-309 GCF_000956235.1 Wasmannia auropunctata | reverse complement strand
TAGAAGGCGTTTATCGAAAAAATATTTCAGACAAAAGTTGTAGGGTAAATGGAACCTCCAATTTTTCATTACATGTTCTTATAGCACGCCTCGAGAACTTTCCAAAACACATAAATAAAATATTTTTTTATGAAATAAATCTTGAGTTATAAAGCTTGAAAGTTGGAGTACTGTCGGCATTAGCATCATCCAAGGTGTCCAAACACTAGCTAAAGATGGCCAAGGTCGTTGGCCTTTATCAATGTCATTGTCCTGAACAACATTCAAAAGGTTTTAGCTAGCGTTTGGACACCTTGGATGATGCTAATA
>NW_012072044.1:0-328 GCF_000956235.1 Wasmannia auropunctata | reverse complement strand
GTTTCCTATAATGTATAAGCACATTTATTATAAATATTTATTTTAAATATTTATTTTTAATATTAGCAATAATATACTTATCAGAAATATTTAAAACTAGTTGATCTTACTATATTAATACTTATATAATTCCTATATAACAAAATGTTTCCAATTATGATATTCTTCAAAGAAATGCTGCATACAAAAATATTCTTTGCACCAGGCGCAACTATAGTATACTATATAGCATTTAACGCATATACAGCTATCTTCTCCATGATTTCATAATCTTTTTAAATATGCCTGACTCAAGAGTGGATATATTGAAGAACGACAGCTATATTTA
>NW_012072043.1:0-642 GCF_000956235.1 Wasmannia auropunctata | reverse complement strand
TATCCCCTGTGTGCCTTGTCGACTCAGTTGACGAAGTTACACTCTCTTGAATTTTGCCTATTTTTGGATGGTAGAGTAAGGTGATCTTTTATTTTTGGCACATGTATTCTATAATTTTAAACTAGACAAGCTTCAAATGAGTGTAATTTCGTCAAAAATGATCGTATCGAGATGTTCAAAAAAGCATTTTACAGCTTGAAATCTCTACTTTTCAGATCGACACTTTAGAAAAGGATCCTATTTATTTTTTATGGAATTACATAGGTCCAAATGAAAATGTGTCAAATCTCTAAAAATGTGTACTAAATTTAAAAGGTTTTATGGCATAAACTAGAAATCGCACACAAATGCAGTTTTACTGCCTTTTTGAAAAGATGAAATCTTTACCTTCAAATTTTGCCTTTTTTTGTTGAAGCGTTTGTACAATTTTTTTTTTCACCCGAGTTATTCTACATTGAAGCAAAAAGGACCATTTTTTGCTTTTAATGTTGAATAACTCGGTGAAAAAAAAATCGTACAACGCTCAAAAAAAAAAGCAAATTAAAGGTAAAGATTCACTCTTTCGAAAGCTGTAAACTGCATTTTGTATGCGAATTTTTTATTTGCGCCGTGGAACTTGTCAAAGTTCGTAAAAAAATTTTT
>NW_012072042.1:0-570 GCF_000956235.1 Wasmannia auropunctata | reverse complement strand
TCGTTTTTGTAGCCACTGTCAAATCGGCGTTGCGGGGATCTGCCATTCGATTGAACCTGGAGCAAAAAACCAAATTTTTTAAAAACTATATAATATGCACTACAGAAGTACATACGGATATTTTAAAATATAGATTTTTATAAAAATTGCGAACATTTAAAAAAAAAATGTCATTTTCGGCCAAAAAATTTTGTCAAGAAATGTTGAATAAAAAAAAAGTATTTAACATATCGAAATATCCGTATGTACTTCTGTAGTTCATATTATATAGTTTTTAAAAAAATTTTGATTTTTTGCTCCAGGTTTAATCAAATGGCAGATCCCCGCAATGCCGATTTGACAAAACGACGTTTAGTAAATTGGCTTCAGCGTCGCTATTTTGTTAAAAAAATAAATAAAAAAAATATTTTTACTTCTAAAAACTTGTATTATTAAAACCTTAAAACGAATTTTTTGTTACTTTTATTGTTTTCCTAAAAAAAATTCCCAAAGTTACCGATTGATTTTTAGGCGGTCAAGGTGGTGTAACCCCTTAAGCTGCTTTTCCACCCAAGCGAAGAAAAACTTTAT
>NW_012072041.1:0-678 GCF_000956235.1 Wasmannia auropunctata | reverse complement strand
TCGTTCGAAACTGAGGATATCCATCGTGGCTGCCAGTTCTCATGATTAAAAGCTCTAAAAGCCGGTTGATTAGCCGGATGGAAGACTCAGGATCGCATACCGAATAAAGTCACTTTTACTTGTAACTTCGTGAAGAATAGATGTGCTCCGGCCAGAATGATATACTTGAATCTAATTTTACAAGTTTTTAATTCTTTCAATCTAATTTATTGTTTTAAACTTTATTCGCGTGATTTATTGTGTACTCGACTTGACTTTATGTCATATGCGGAAATGTTTTATCTGCTGTGCGTTTTAAAACGTCATTAAAACATCATAAAAAGATCCAAAATAGTTATAAATTCACGTCTTTTTAACGTATTAAAATGTCGTCATCGGTCTGTGACATTAGTACGTTTTTTCTCGTCATTTTAACGTCATTTCATTGGTCATTTTTGGTCATTCTCTGACCAAATTTTGACGTTATTTTAACGTGTGCCTGTTAGCTGGGTAGTGACCTCTTCTCGTATTTCTGCGATGTGTGCTATTTACACTTTTACGCAGATATACGGGACTTACGATTTTAACGCCGGTTCCGAACGGCCATTTTTTAAGAAGAGGTTCTCTTTGGCAAAGATACTCTCAGTGGTTTGCCATTGCCTTTCCGAGAGGCGGCGATCGCTTCCGAAATTGATTAAA
>NW_012072040.1:0-659 GCF_000956235.1 Wasmannia auropunctata | reverse complement strand
AAATGGGAAGGTAGATTTGATGCTGAGGCGATGATCGCAAAACCGAATTTTCACAGTCGTAGCGTCTTTTCGGAGAATCTGGTCGCGGTAGAAATGCGCAAACTCGAGGTCAAGTTTAACAAACCAATCTACGTGGGTATGTGTATTCTCGACATATCCAAGACTTGTCTGTACGAATTTTACCACGACTACATGCTACCGTCTTTTCAAGAAAAGTGTAAAGTAATGTACACCGATACTGATAGTCTTATTTACCACATCGAATGCGACGATGTTTATGAAATCATGAAGCGTGACATTAAGAAATTTGATACGAGCGATTACGCAGCTGATAATATGTACGGTATTCCGCTCGCTAATAAAAAGGTTCCAGGCCTGATGAAAGACGAAAACAATGGGGCAATCATGACTGAATTCGTCGGGCTTAGAGCAAAGATGTATGCCTTGCGTGTTGATGGTAAAAAAGATACAAAAAAGGTAAAAGGTGTCAAGAGTAATGTCGTAGCAAAATCGATAACATTTAACGATTATGTGCGATGTCTGCTGGACGAAACCGAAATGACGCGACAGCAATCTTGCATAAGATCAAAGTTGCATGAAGTGTATACGATATCCGAGACGAAGCTCGCTCTAAGTCCGTACGATGATAAGCGATACAT
>NW_012072039.1:0-517 GCF_000956235.1 Wasmannia auropunctata | reverse complement strand
GACGTGTGCTCTTCCGATCTGACAAGATTGAAAAAAGGGACAAGATTGAAATTTTGCGAAGAAGAAGACGACGATAACGATATAGCAGACCAAAGAGACCATATAACATTGAAATTTTAACGAAAATTTAGCGAAGAAAAAGACGGCGACACAAAGGCGGCAAATTATAAATTATAGACGAAAGGGGACGAAGATTGAAAAATTTTAGTCGAAGAAGAAGACGACGACGACGACGACGACGACGACGACGACGACGACGACGACGACGACGACGACGACGACGACGACGACGACGACGACGACGACGACGACGACGACAACGACGACGACGACGTATCTGAATGACATAATATCGGGCAAAAAATGCATACACTTTATGCGCTTATGCATCAAATGCACTTATGGATATCGCTGTTACAGTATTGTGATTAGAAAAATATAGTATTTTTTCACAAAATTAGGCATTTACCGATATTATCCATATAATTATAAGAAATAATAATTTATTCCTACAGAA
>NW_012072038.1:0-405 GCF_000956235.1 Wasmannia auropunctata | reverse complement strand
TATCCCCTGTGTGCCTTGTCGACTCAGTCACAGCAGCTCCGCGCTGAATATTTCGAGATCGCAAGACGATATTCGTAACCAACCGGGACGGACTCATAGTTTCATGAGCTTGATCGAGGCGCGAAAGCTAGTTCCGGAAATCGACGGCAGCTCGCGGGATCGCGTTCACGAATTTTTGGAAGCCGCTTCCTACGCGATGAAAAACATTTATCCGTCAGACGAAAATTGGTTTTTGGAAGCTCTGATCTGTACGAAACTGAAGAGAAAAGCATGCAAAGATTTTCGCACGCGCAGTATTCGTAACTTCGCTCAATTCAAGGCCGAGATGGAAACAAAGTATTGTGCCAGCGAAGCGTTATTAATTTACAACGAGAATTTAACTTGATCAAGCAAAAACCGGGAGAA
>NW_012072037.1:0-350 GCF_000956235.1 Wasmannia auropunctata | reverse complement strand
TTCCATGGCGTGGAATAAAAAATCGCACATAAACAGGGTTTACAGCTTTCGAAAGAATGAATCTTTCTCTTTAATTTGCTTTTTTGTTGAGCGTCGTACGATTTTTTTTCACCGAGTTATTTAACATTGAAGCAAAAATGACCCTTTTTACTTCAATATTGAATAACTCAGTGAAAAAAAATCGTACTCACAAAAAAGCAAATTAAAGGTAAAGATTCACTCTTTCGAAAGCAGTAAACTGCATTTGTGTGCGATTCTTAGTTTACGCCATGAAACCTTTTAAATTTAGTACACATTTTTGGAGATTTGACGCATTTTCATTTGGACCTATGTAATTCCATAAAAATAAA
>NW_012072036.1:0-354 GCF_000956235.1 Wasmannia auropunctata | reverse complement strand
CAAATTTTATTAAGTTTAAAACATAATGTCTTATACTCATAAGCACTTTTTCAGTCTTTTTCAAGTATGCCAGCGTATGCATCCTATGAATTAGTATGCCAATTACATTTTGTTATTGTACATACCGTAAATAACTAAAAAATCAAAAAGCATACCAAATACTATTATACCTGATCGATCGTGTTAACACACATCTTTAAATCGACATAGCGATCTTTTCATCCATCCGAACAGTATGCCAACGATATATTCCATTAATTTATATAAAACTGTGATTGTTTACTAAATGGCAACACAAATACTGTCATACCCGAGCCTGTGTCCTAAGAGCTCACTTTGCGCCGTTATACCGAC
>NW_012072035.1:0-489 GCF_000956235.1 Wasmannia auropunctata | reverse complement strand
TAACTTTGACAAGTTATTAAATCAAACCAAAACGTTTATGCATATACCAAGAACTCGAATGAATACACCGCTTTTCAAATTACTTACATCTTCTTTCCACAATAAAAAAAAAGAAATTCCGACCATAACTATGTTTAATTAAACGATTCGAAAAACAAAAGCAAATAAAAATTAAAGCAAAAGATTGACGTTCTAAAGGTAAGTTATAAATATTCTATTTAATATTAAAATTTATAAATTTTTTAATTTTTATTTTTCATATTTACTTTTTAGAAATTGCCAAGAGAGTTTATTAACTGGATTGGATCCGTGCATTTACGATTGATAATACAATCAATGGAAGATAAGTATATGAGTGGAAGCGAGTACAAGACGATGAAAACACGGCGAGAAAAATGGCGCCATTTTTTAACTACTACGGGCGTTAATTAGTTAGCTTCCTGCCTACGCGTACGAGAAGGGGACGCAGACGGGCAACGCATCAACACC
>NW_012072034.1:0-438 GCF_000956235.1 Wasmannia auropunctata | reverse complement strand
GTGTGTGTGTGTGTGCGTGTGCGTGTGCGTGTGTCGTGTGCGTGTGCGTGTGCGTGTGCGTGTGCGTGTGCGTGTGCGTGTGCGTGTGCGTGTGCGTGTGCGTGTGCGTGCGCGTGCGCGTGCGCGTGCGCGTGCGTGTGTGTGTGTGTGTGTGTGTGTGCGCGTACGCGCGCGCGCGCGCTTCATTTTATTATAGTGCACCGAAAATCAAAGAATAAAGATATAATGCTAAACGCAAATTCTTCTGATTACTAATATAAATTTAATACTTTTAAGGCTTTGTTCCTTATAAAATAAATGCAATAATGTTCACGAAACGTTTCGTCATATACGCCGATAAAATAAACTGTAACAATATGTTCACGAAACGTTCAACAAAACGCGGACATAACCCGTAAATCACGTAAATCTTTTCTAAACATGTAATGTATATAAATA
>NW_012072033.1:0-371 GCF_000956235.1 Wasmannia auropunctata | reverse complement strand
GGAATCGAAACCTCCACACGACTTGTTCTTCGTTTTGTCAACGGATTCCGCGTCAAGACTCACAGCACCTCGCTTAGCAGGCGGCGCAGACGATGAGGCAACAGGATCGCCACGTCCAACAGATTGCAATTTATCGCTAACACATACCGCAGCCGTCGTAGCGTCGTCGTCATCTTCTTCCGACACACCAGATATTAATTCACGCGATTCAGCACGACTTTTCATAGTCTCTTCTCGCGACGCAACAAGATTCGTTCCATAATTCTTCATCATCCTCTTATAATCGTTCACCCACTCAGTAAACATAGTCTTCCTTAGCATGTTCACCATCAATTTCACATACAATTGTCTACCAGCGATTGGATTATACA
>NW_012072032.1:0-426 GCF_000956235.1 Wasmannia auropunctata | reverse complement strand
GCCATGGAGAAGCTGCAGCAGAGACACGAAATGGTAAACGGTACAAAGTATATATTTATTTAAACAGAATAATAGTATCGAACGCGCACTGAATATATTTTTGTACGGGCCCTTCTTAATTTCCCTTTCTATGTTTTTTTTTTTCGTAGCAGTTCCTTTGGTCCAAATTTCTCAGTGACTTTCTTCTGAAAATTGTGATTTTTCGTTAATCATGTTGTATTTCTGTTTCAGCTTTTCCCTGCCACCTGTAATTGACATTGCGTTGTATCGTCGATACTTCTCGCGATAGATTCGGAATGTGAAAAAATACGGGATACGGTCTGATTTTGGAGATCGTTGAAAAATGTTTACCATACTTCTCGCTCCGTTTTCCGGTCCATTGAGCCACTTCTGTGTCTCGTGGACTAGCGTCCAGCAAGCCGATAA
>NW_012072031.1:0-400 GCF_000956235.1 Wasmannia auropunctata | reverse complement strand
CCTTGCCAGCCCGCTCAGAGATGTGTATAAGAGACAGTTTTTCACGTTTTACATTTTCACGTTTACGTTTACGTTATTATCATATAAGTAATGTTCAATTATTATTATTATTATTATTATTATTATTATGTTATATTGATCTTAATTATAGGAAGGAGGAAAGAATAAAAGCAGTCTTTTTAATCAAACAATAATACATTTTTTTATATTTTCAAATCTCGCAATTCTTTCTGGCGTTGTGACCACCAGTTAAATATTTTAAATACATTCTGTAATGCGCAATTCTTAACATGTTTTCCACATCGCATAGTTTTAGTAATATCCATATTATTCAAGGATTCTATATCTTTATAATCAGCATCCAGGGTCTCGATAATTGCGTCATCTCTCGCAATGAGCA
>NW_012072030.1:0-384 GCF_000956235.1 Wasmannia auropunctata | reverse complement strand
ACATGTTAATGGGCCAAATAACTTCAGATTCTAATGCAGTGAAACAAGATACATAAGATTTTTTTCATCTTTATAACTTCGGTTTTTCATGATTTTTTGCAATTTTTTTCGGTTTTTCGCTGATTTTTCAAATTTCGATGGCTCAACGGGCTAATTAACCTTCAGATTCAAATTCAGCGGATCGAAATACATAAAAATCATACTTGATCCGGGTCAACAAAAATTTTTTCATCGCTGTAATGCAGTTTTTTATATTTTTTTGGAGTTTTTTGGATTTTACTAAAATCTGGGACCTGACCGAGCCCAACGGACCTCAAATTCGGATTTAGCGGGTCGAAAAACATGTCCGTAGATGGGTCCGGTCAAATGCACAAACCACTTTTA
>NW_012072029.1:0-308 GCF_000956235.1 Wasmannia auropunctata | reverse complement strand
TTTTTTTTATGGTATTACCGAGGCTTGTCATCAAAGAGAATAAAATATAAATTTATTAGTTTATTGTTATTTATTTTATTTTTTATTATATTATTTATTATTATTTAATTTGTTATTATTTTATTATTTATTCCATTGTTACATTATTATTATTTTTTGTAATTATGTAAATCAAAATAATGTTGATTTTTATATAACTTTGAAAAATTTATTTTTAGAAAGTTATAGATATGTTATATATACTTGTTATATACGCATTGTAATTTAAAAAGTATATTCTATTATTATATACAATAAATCTTCTTTTA
>NW_012072028.1:0-311 GCF_000956235.1 Wasmannia auropunctata | reverse complement strand
CGTTGTTCGCATATTCTGTAATACGTTCTCCAATGTCAGGACGTGTTTCTCTTGGACGCGGGTATACATTATATCCAGTTCCAGAACCATGTCCTGATATCGGAGAACGTATTTCAAGAATTTGCGAACAACGAAATAAAGTAATGATAAAACGATGAGAGTGCTAGTAAAGATATTAAAAGCTTATTAACATGGTATGACAGAAGTAGCGCGAAAACGACTGCGTCGCGATTCAGTTTTCTATCAAAACGATAATGGAAGTACGATCATGCGCCAGGCAGGAGAAGGCCCGCGGGATGCTAAGACGGGGA
>NW_012072027.1:0-507 GCF_000956235.1 Wasmannia auropunctata | reverse complement strand
ATGTATATAGATTGTCTTTGTATTATTATGTTTACTGCGTATTTGATTACTTTTCAGTTATAATACACGGCGGATGAAGTCTCCCTGAGATGATTGGCGAGAACTGGAACGGACAGAGAACGGATTTATGGAGGCAACTGCCTGGAACAAAGAAAAGAAAACAAGGGAGCAGCAGTAAATGCCGCCGTGCGGTAGTTTCTTTTTTTTAAGAAGACTGTCTCGCTCACGGTTTTTGATAGTGGTTTTTCCGTGAGACTTAGGGCAAATGCCGAGACAGGGACATGAGAGTGCTTAACGCATGTTGGGTACCACAAAGTAATTCCCCCCCTTGTCCGAAGATTCAAGACTGAAGAGGCAAGACGCAAGATCCAGACACAGAAGGGCGAGAGAATCGGCTTCTAGGAAGGAGAGGATGCCTGAGGTCTAAAGCCTGGAGGATTGGCCATCTTTCGGGAAAGAGACAAAAAGGGTCCTGCTCGGAAGTTCGAAGAAGAATTAAAGGATTGG
>NW_012072026.1:0-442 GCF_000956235.1 Wasmannia auropunctata | reverse complement strand
CGCGACAAGCATTGCCGCGTCTTGTGTGTATTTAACAATAGGCTACACTTTATTTATATCTGCATTTATTTATATTTTTCATTTCAGCAAAAAGTTTAAGCTGCTGCCTAAACACAAATATGGCAGCGCCGATGCCGCTGACACCATCAACGACAACGTTAGTGTCACCGGCATCATCATTACCGGCAACAGTAGTGGCACCGCCGCCACCACCATCACCACCACTACCACCACCACCACCACCACCACCACCACCACCACCGGTAACGGTAGTGGCACCGACCGCGGCACCGCCAGCACCACCGGCAATGGTAGCAGGGATAGCAGCATCGGAACTGATACCGCCGCCACCACCGATGACGTCTGCGGCACCACCACCGGCATCATTAGCGTCAAGAAACGCTGCGATTATGAGAAAGGTAAATATATTTTATATAGATTT
>NW_012072025.1:0-330 GCF_000956235.1 Wasmannia auropunctata | reverse complement strand
TTTTTAATATACACCCATAAATAAAAATCAAGTGAAGTCAGATCAGGTGATCGTGGAGACCACGCGATGGCTCCTCGTCGCCCAATCCATCTGCCATTGTATTCTCGATCTAGATAAGCTCTCACTATTGCCGTATAATGAGGTGGCGCTCCGTCCATTTGTATCCACTTCTTTGACGTGTATGAAAATCAACGTTTTCAAGCAATTGTGGTAAATGATCCCTGAGAAGTTCCAAAAAATTTACACTTTTAACATTTTCTTCAAAAAAATAAGGACCAATCAAGAAACCATTTATAATACCACACCAAACAGATCGGAAGAGCACACGTC
>NW_012072024.1:0-418 GCF_000956235.1 Wasmannia auropunctata | reverse complement strand
TGCTATACGAAGTTATTACGTGAATGGTAGAAACGCCGCGAACGCAAGGATACGACGTTTCCGAGCTTCGAAACGGCGAGAAGTCGACGTTTGAGCGGTGGGAACGTCGCGGGCGCTTGTATACGGCGGTTCCGCGCTTCGCACGTCGAGATTCGACGTTTGAATGGTAGAAACGCCGCGAACGCAAGGATACGACGTTTCCGAGCTCTAAACGGACGAGAATCGACGTTTGTAGCGGTGGGGAACGTCGCGGGCGCTCGGATCCGGCGGTTCCGCGCTTCGCACGTCGAGATTCGACGTTTGAATGGTGGAAACGCCGCGAACGCAAGGATACGACGTTTCCGAGCTTCAAACGGCGAGAATCGACGTTTGAGCGGTGGGAACGGCAGATCGGAAGAGCACACGTCTGAACTCCAGT
>NW_012072023.1:0-379 GCF_000956235.1 Wasmannia auropunctata | reverse complement strand
TCAACTAGAGAGACCAATGAGAAGCACGCGTTGGACGGAAAGCGTGCTTCTTAGGCTGCGTTCCCACTGAGCGCGTCACGCGTCGCGTCGTCCGTCGCGTCACGATTAATTGACCAAAAATTCCATTTTATTGCATGATTTGCCGCGTAACTTCTTGCAAGACGCATCAATTAGATTATTCGACATTCTAGAGATAAAAGAAAAAAAAGAAAAAGGTTACGCCAAGTATATAAAAAAGTATCGTATGTTACATCCTTCCTAAACCAAAAATATTATTTTAACAAATAAAAATTGACCAAAAACAAATATGAGATCATTCAAGTTGCCAAGTATTTGATTAGACATAAAAACAAAAATTTCTTTTTAAAAACCGTTTAAA
>NW_012072022.1:0-764 GCF_000956235.1 Wasmannia auropunctata | reverse complement strand
ACTTGCCAATGATTTGTTTTTATTATTTTACTATCAAGGATAGAATCAAATAAATTACATTTTCCTGCCTTATTCAAATACTTATTGTTAGTAATATAACAAGTAAGTAACGATGATTTTTCTCCAATAAATTGTATGTCCATATTTCCTTCCCTGCAGTAAGAAGTACAGGATTATAATCGTTAATAATGATTTCATTATCTGTTCGAGGAAGATCATAAAGCCTACTTTACTTTTATGTTTCAATTGTTTCAAAAATTTTTATCAAATGCAAACGTATTAACTTATGTTCAAATTTTACTTTATCAGATTTAATATTAAATAATAAGGACCAGGACTTGGATCCTCTCCCAATGAAGCCATCGCTTCATTAAAGAACAATGCGAAGATTTCCCCCTCCCGTAAAAAAAAACTTATATATTTTATTACACATTAAAGGATGTCTCTATTCCAACCCAAGTAGTAGTAACTTTAAAAATCTACTAATTAAAAAAAAACTCAAGTGATACTATAATTTTTATACGTAAAATACTTAACACTACAAAATGCATAATATCAGTACAAAATTACCTTTTTAAAAAAGGTAAAAAAGACGCTAAGAGTACGCATTCTAAAAAAAAACTGTAGTATCAAATTAAAATTTAAATTTAAAAAATGAAAGTGATATTGTGATATTTTACTCAACCCAAATGATATGTACCTAAAAAGAACTTGTACCAAATTAAACTCAATAAAAGATTTGATATCAATAACTGACGCTAAAT
>NW_012072021.1:0-484 GCF_000956235.1 Wasmannia auropunctata | reverse complement strand
CACAGTTATCCAGTAAATGTGGGTACAATCTAATGAACCATAACTGATTTAATGAGCCATTCGCGGTTTCACCTTAATTCGGCATGCACTGAGACATGCATGGCTTAATCTTTGAGACAAGCATATGACTACTGGCAGGATCAACCAGGGAGCTTCGTGTGTGCGTTTTTCTCGAGAGCCAGCGAGCGCAGCACAGAGAGCCGTGTGCGTGTGTCGGTACTTGCCGCCGGTCTTGCGAGCCGGTCGGCGACACTCTGCTTCTTCATTCGTTACATACGTAAACCCATGTGTTATACACCGAACGTGCATGTACACTCCGAGGAGTATACGCACAACGTCGGGTTTTGTTAAAAAAAAGATCATGTATATTTTTGTTCTCATTCTCCCTATGATAGCGGCGCGTAGCCGCTCAGCCCTGACGCTAGATCGACGATGCGATACTCAGACGTCGAGGAACGTGCGTACTCAAAGTACGTAGAAAAAA
>NW_012072020.1:0-433 GCF_000956235.1 Wasmannia auropunctata | reverse complement strand
CTTTAAAAATATTATATACGTGTGCTCGAGTCTTCGAAAGAGAAATTGTATTTTTAGAAATATTTCTTTGCTATAAAAAAATCATATACATATCCTCGAAGTGAGACGTTGTATTTTTAGAAATATTTCTATGCTTTATAAAAATTATATATATGTCCTCGAGTTTTCAAAAAGAGAATTTTTAAAATTATTTATTTCCTTTAATAAAATCATATCCATGTCCTCGAATATTCCAAAAAAGAAATTGCATTTTTAGAAATATTTATAATCTTTAAAAAAATTATATACATATAACCTGCAGTCTCCAAAATAAGAGATTGCATTTTTAGAGGTATTTTTTTGCTTTAAAAACATAATATACATGTTGTCGAATTTTTCAAATGAGAGATTGCCTTTTTACGAATATCTCTTTGTTTTAGACACATTATACATA
>NW_012072018.1:0-372 GCF_000956235.1 Wasmannia auropunctata | reverse complement strand
AAAAGCAGACGCTATGTCAAGTCAAGTGAAACAAAAAGAGGCAGGCTATAAAACCGACGTTGGAGATTTTAAAATCCTAAGATCTTGGATCGACGACGGACAGTTTGAGTCTCGTACGACACGGATAATGCGCTGAGATGATAATTGGAATTGTATTATACTGAAGATAGCTCGAATGGAGCCAAAACGTCTGTAAGATGTATTGATTGTATTGTCATATTCTAATTATATAAATGGTATAAAAACCGTGTAAACATATATTTCTGCGCATAACTTACAGCGCCGATTCCTAACAGTCTCTTTTTCCACATATTGTTTAAATTAAGGATATAAAAAGTTTTCTTTAAAGGCTCTGTGATAATTAGTCAAATA
>NW_012072017.1:0-302 GCF_000956235.1 Wasmannia auropunctata | reverse complement strand
TATCCCCTGTGTGCCTTGTCGACTCAGTTATGTATTTTTATGAGATCTACAACCAGGTCTTGAATTCGTAGCGATGACGGGACGCTTGACTGCAGAAATCGTTCAATGTCTATACGTCTCTCGATGAACATCTTCCACATTCCATAAGGTAGGATAATGTGATTGCCACGGTTGTCACCAATAAGTATTTCCACATAAGATATAGATCCCACGCTGACTCCAATATCCAAGTATTTAAAATTGGTGGATGTTAGAGCGAATCTTCTTCCCAATATACGAGGCATCTTCGAAATATGAGACGA
>NW_012072016.1:0-327 GCF_000956235.1 Wasmannia auropunctata | reverse complement strand
CGTGTGCTCTTCCGATCTTTCGTTCGTCACGGACTATTACCTTGTCTTTTAGACTTCCTACTTTAATCAATGTCAGCGTTGCTCCTGTATCCAGTAGCAAATGCATTTTACCTTTTTCGGCTTCCTCTATTGGCAACGTTACCATGTGTAACCCGTAGGGGAGACCGGGGCTCGTTGGCACAAGAGGCAAGTTGGCACTGCGTTCCGTTTATGTATTTATGATTGAAGAAACAATGAAAAAGTTACAGTAAAATATCTCTTTTATAACATAGGCTCATGTCTCTAAGTTGCATTTAAATCAAACAAGTATTTCAGTAAAAAAAAAGA
>NW_012072015.1:0-331 GCF_000956235.1 Wasmannia auropunctata | reverse complement strand
GTCCCTCCGCTCGTCAACTACCGGCTAGCAACTACCAGCGGTGGGGCCGTCGTATCTCGCCGCGCGCCTGCATTCAGCAGTAGGCGGACGGATATGCGTTTATTCGCCGATCTTCAAAAATTAATATCTCTTTAACGATTGCGAATTTTGCAAAATGGTACAGAACTTTTCTGTTTAGTTTCATCTGCTTTACCTGCCCACGAGGTCTGGTGCGGTTATT
Source organism: Wasmannia auropunctata (assembly GCF_000956235.1). Classification (NCBI taxonomy): domain Eukaryota; kingdom Metazoa; phylum Arthropoda; class Insecta; order Hymenoptera; family Formicidae; genus Wasmannia; species Wasmannia auropunctata. The sequence continues at coordinate 111 of NW_012072015.1, read as the reverse complement.
ATGGGACACCCTGTATATATATATACAGGGTGTCCCGTAATGACCGGACTAACGCTTAACGGTAGATTCCTAAGATCATTTTAAGACAAAAGTTCCAACACCAAAATGTTA
>NW_012072014.1:0-335 GCF_000956235.1 Wasmannia auropunctata | reverse complement strand
TATCCCCTGTGTGCCTTGTCGACTCAGTCGATAACTTCGTCAAAAATGATCGTATCGAGATGTTCAAAAAAGCATTTTACAGCTTGAAATCTCTACTTTTCAGATCGACACTTTAGAAAAGGATCCTATTTATTTTTATGGAATTACATAGGTCCAAATGAAAATGCGTCAAATCTCTAAAAATGTGTACTAAATTTAAAAGGTTTTATGGCATAAACTAGAAATCGCACACAAATGCAGTTTACTGCTTTCGAAAGAGTGAATCTTTACCTTCAATTTGCTTTTTGTTGAGCGTTGTACGATTTTTTTCACCGAGTTATTCTACGTTGAAGCAA
>NW_012072013.1:0-324 GCF_000956235.1 Wasmannia auropunctata | reverse complement strand
CGTGTGCTCTTCCGATCTTATATAAAAGTTTTATATTAAAATTATTTCTATTTACTTACGTTAATAATATTTTTTTAGAATAATTATATTTTAAAAGTTTTTAAAAAATTTTTGAAAATAATTATTTTTGAAAAATTCTATTAACGTTAAAGAATATAATATAATGAGTTAGCAACGATGATTTTTCACCAATAAATTGTATATCCATATTTCCTTCCCATGCAGTTAGAAGAATAGGATTATAATCATTAATAGCAATTTCGTTATCTATTCGAGGAAGATCATAAAGCCTACTTTTATGTTTTAATTGTTTTCTCCCTGCAA
>NW_012072012.1:0-358 GCF_000956235.1 Wasmannia auropunctata | reverse complement strand
TAGTAAATCGTCGTGGGTTAGTAAATAGTGCGCGTGTTTCTTCCCTCGACTGAGTTTTCAATCGACGAATAATTAATCGACACGGATTGATAATTATTAACTACTTAATACATTCGGTATTAAAGTCAGTCGACTGCTTGCTATCGTCGAGTAAACGGGTCGCGTGTTAATAAATCGCCGTGTATTTCTTTCTTCGTGTGATTTTTCAGTGGACGGATAATTAATCGTCAGTAATTGTAAAGTACGTAATAGTACGGATATTAAGTAAATACATTAGATGATTTCTCGTAATTTCTTCAAGTGCATAATTTGTATGTGAATTGAGTGTGAACTGAGTCGACAAGGCACACAGGGGATA
>NW_012072011.1:0-353 GCF_000956235.1 Wasmannia auropunctata | reverse complement strand
AATAGTCAAGATAATCACATGTGATACAGCTATTTTATTATTTAATAAAATAAGTATGTATTGTTATAAAAAAAATAGTGTTTAATGTAGAAGATATATTTTAATTTTATATATGCGCAAAATAAAACCGATTCTATATAATTACGATTAAGTAAAACATTCTTTACAACATAAAACTATTATCCTATTGTTCTATTGTTCTATCTATTTATTACAAGAAATAAATTAGAAGCCGAAAAGAGATTTGAGATCGTTCAGCGCAAGCTTTGTAACTTTCCTCTTGTCGCCACTCAATTCATTCTTCGTTATCTCAAGTTTTCGTTCTTGCAACGCTTTAATACGCTCTTCTATTC
>NW_012072010.1:0-306 GCF_000956235.1 Wasmannia auropunctata | reverse complement strand
CAACTTATAGAATAATTTCTCAATTTTCAGAGTTTCCATTATTGAAAAATATGATTCATAAAGGCTTTAGTGAAATAAAAAAGAAATTAGCATTTTAAATAGTAAAATGGACATATGTTTAATGAACCAAGAAAAACTTAATCGTTTTCTATTGCCTGGTGAAAAGGTCATTAAGAGACCATCCAATTTTCCATCACTTCTAGTAGACACTGAAGCACAACTGAATTCTCTTGAGAATTTCTTGAAAGATGATGGCAATTTATCTGCAGCAGTAAGTTTGTCTTTACAATATTATTTTATAAGTTT
>NW_012072009.1:0-376 GCF_000956235.1 Wasmannia auropunctata | reverse complement strand
TCGATTTCACGAGAACTGTAACGACAGCTGGCACATTCGATTTGAAGATTATCGACGTCGAATGTCCAAAGAATGGATTACTCCAGCAGTTACAGGGACCTTCTGAATAGACTTATTCGTTCTAGCACTATATTCAAAAGCGCAAGCTAATCAACTAGTACTACTACTACTACTACTACTACTACCACAGTAGGTAGAGAGAGGGAAATTACATCATTAAACATATTGAGGAACAAAAAATAAACAGTAAGGAATGAACTACCGTTCCAACAACATCACAAGAAAAAAAAATGTATCACATTACTAACGACGACGAGAACACCAGTCGTAGCTTGGAAAAACAATTCGAGTGTAGGAAAAAGAATGAGAAAAGATC
>NW_012072008.1:0-402 GCF_000956235.1 Wasmannia auropunctata | reverse complement strand
TATCCCCTGTGTGCCTTGTCGACTCAGTTTGTCCACTCGTGAAATTGGCAGTAAATGTTCCGGATCTCTTCTCCAGTGTATTTTTGTGCGACGCGGGAGTTCGTGCAATTCTTTGCGCGTCTTAATTCCGTCCGTTTTTCTTTCGCCTTTTGCAATACCGGCTTCTAATGTGCTACGGCTTGCTTTCAATCGGCGTATACGGCGGATCAGCGGCAATATATGTCACGCTGATTATGCTTTGTCTATGGTCGTGCCAGTGCCCAGTAGACAGGTTTTTTAGTATCTGTTTCAAACTTACAGATTTTGTCGCTTGTCGGCTTCGTGAATCTCTTCCCTGGGATCGCTCCTGCAATCCCACTTCTGACACCAATGTTACACCGTGGGTGGGGTGTAACGTGGGAA
>NW_012072007.1:0-366 GCF_000956235.1 Wasmannia auropunctata | reverse complement strand
GACGATATCTGGAATCTGTATATGCGGAATTTGTTAGTTAGGACTTAAAAATCGGACTATTAAAATTGAATTATTACAATTGTTTAAAATTCATTATTTAATAATCCGAGTAAAAATATTGATAATCCACTAATTGTTTGGTATTTGTTATACGCTATTTGTTTAACGCTAATTAATAAAACGGAACAAATTTTATATACTTTTATGTTATTTTCGATAAACAACAAAGATATAATAATACATTATGCCTATCATGTGCTTTACGGAACTCAGCCGTTAAAGGCTGGCAGGAGAGATACGCAAATTCATTTACACTTTACTGGCACTTTATTTACAGATGCAGATACATATTTATATTTTACCATA
>NW_012072006.1:0-361 GCF_000956235.1 Wasmannia auropunctata | reverse complement strand
CGTCCCAATACGTATCAGGTAAAAATTTTTTCCACGTCCATCAAAAATGTAATGAAACAAAATTAATTTAAAATAAATAATGAAATAAATATTATTCTTTTTTTTAGCAACGTCCACCGTCCAGGCAGCAATAAGATTCTAGATCTCTAAGTATTGTTGGATAATATCCATATGCTAAGTTTTGTCGTTGATGTCGCGTAAAAGAATTTATTTTATTAATGTTTTGTTTTCTATGCTAAGTTGTCGATGTCGCGTAAAACAATTCATTTTTTTTTTGCTACGTACAATGTAAAAGTATAATTTTGTTTAATATCCACATGTATGCTAAATTTTCGATGTTGCGTTTGTTATTAATGTAAAA
>NW_012072005.1:0-715 GCF_000956235.1 Wasmannia auropunctata | reverse complement strand
TGCGTGTCTTCCGCGAACGGTTTTTCGCATATGTGACAGTGCGTAGCGTTGTTATATCTTTCGCATTCGTCGCGCGTCAATTCTGCCATCGGAACGTTAACGGACAGAGCGGACTTTACTTTGTGCGCCAATTCTTTGAGTTCCTCGACGAACCACGCGACGCATACCGCGGCGATACCGATGTCCCGATAACGCGTCGTTGAACGAGCAATGTATATAGCACGCTATGCTGTGTACCTTATGGTGTTGAGACTCAGGCAGATTCGGGTCCATCTTTTCCAGAACGCACTTCAGGTCAGCATATACGACGAACGGCACACGTTCCTTGTTGCCGTATTTGCCGAATGTTAGCCATTTCGCGTCTTCTTTCGGTAGCTCTATCGCACACTCATTCAGCTCGTTGCGTCCACGGTGTGGGCATCCAGTCGTTCCTGCGAGCTGAAGTAATGTAGACATCTGTAAACACGAAATACTTTACTTAATTTTTGTATTTTTACAACATTCTATTTTAGTATTTTCTCGATACGTACCGGTCGCAGAAGAATTTCTTGTGTTGCTTCTTGCTGAGTTGAGAGCTCACGAGGCGGGACAGATTTTTTATCCACGCGAAGTGGCCGATGCTGCTGTCTCGTGGATCCAGCATGTGCTACAGGTTGACATGCCTCTCCATCTTTCGACCGATCAATCGTATCGGAAGAACAGATAGTTCGTCCCT
>NW_012072004.1:0-1414 GCF_000956235.1 Wasmannia auropunctata | reverse complement strand
TAAGCAGTTTTATATTTTTGGTAATGTTTTAAGATGTGACAGATATATCCTCAAATAATACAATTATGCGATAGATCTGTGGATAGATCTTATGATATTATGAATCAATAAAAGTTAAATAAATTTTATAGAGTGATTATAATCACTGGTAACACTTGATTAATTCTCGAAAATGCTTTATCTTTTTAAATTTTTATTCAACTGATCTACATTTACATTCTATGTATTTTATTTACAGCCAAAGATAATCACGCGTCTACGCCCGCAGGCTTGTGGGTGTTGTCCGCCTTTCTGTTCTTCGTAATCATTGAAAAATTCATCGCTGCCATAAACGAGGAAGCCCCGATTATTGCAGAACAGCAGATTGATGAAGCTTCTATCAAGAATGTAATAAATAAAGAAAAAGAGATGGATAATAATAATTGTATTACAATGACGAACACTGGGAAGAACAATTTCCTTAAAAAAGGCTTGAAAAATACGGCCGAGGTAAATGCAAATAAAAATGTTATTACACTTTATGCTGTAATGTTATTTAAAATCTAAAAGTATAGTTATCTAATGATCGAAAATACGTTCTGCGATAGGTACATTTCCTGGAAAAACAGCCAAGTAAGATGGAGTTTATGCAAATCGCAAACAATATCAAAGATCCGCGAAAGAACGGTTTTAAAGATGCTGACATTATGAAATCCGCATTAGCAAGCGAATGTCCTAACGACGGTCCGCTGGTCGACGAGGCGAAAAACTGCTTGAAGAAACTTGCGAAGACTAACGGCTTCACATCGGCGATTTCACGTGTTGACTCACCATGCGTGCGCTCACCGAGCAATATTGTTATTCGTTTGATCGCATGGGCAAAGAAATTAATTTTCGACTTGTTCCGCAAATTTTTCGATCCCAAGGCCTTCCCCGGATACCTGAATCTTTTGATGAACTTCCTCGACAATTTTACTCACGGTTTATCCGTAGGTGGATCGTTCCTAATTTCCTTCCGCGTAGGTGCCCTTAGCACGTTCACTATTTTGGTGCACGAAATACCTCATGAGGTTGGCGATTTCGCTATTCTATTACGAAGCGGATTTAACAGATGGGATGCTGCGCGGGCGCAGTTAATCACGGCTAGCGGTGGAATCGTTGGTGCTTTGGCAGCCGTCTCCTTTTCTGGTAGTTTAGGTAAGTAATAGTTTAAAAAATTTGAAACATAGACAGTGTATAAAAACTTGATAAAAATAATGGATAAATTAATATAATAATAATATAGTTGCGTCTCTTAGCTTAATTATAAACATTTTATTTCGACATTATTCTCGATATTTATTTTACCTATTTCTTTGTATCAAGTAATTTTTAAAACACTTTCTGTACCGTAAACAAATTTACATGTAATATTATCTAGATCGGAAGAGCACAC
>NW_012072003.1:0-1779 GCF_000956235.1 Wasmannia auropunctata | reverse complement strand
TAAAAGTTTAATGCCATTGTCTTTCCAAATAACTTTAAGTTTCGTAAAACAGACTTAAAGTTATTAAAATGATCAATAGAATCATAGTGAAGCAAAAACTTGGCCATTATGTAAAATTTTTCCTTTTTTTAAAATGATTTATAGTATCTCAATAACTATTACGAAGATCGCGAAATGGTAGAGGACTTTTTTGTTCAGTTTGGTCCACACTACCTGCCCACAAGCGCTGTACCATTGAGTACGAGATACCCTGTATATCTAAATGCCTGACAAATAATTTGAGTTAAGGTAGGTTTTATTTCGTTTTATAGAGGTTTTCCGCAGCGGAGCAAAAGGGGATGAAGACAATTTTCGTCTTATAGAGGTTGTATACTAAAGTAATGCCTATCGAGCTGACACGAATGTTGGTGTGTATTGATTTTTTACAATATCTAGCCACACGCAAACTGCGCACCGCATATTCGTCGATCTTGAAGTTCATTACATGAGGTCGGAATCCACTTGTAATCATTAAATTGATCAGCAATTTAATCTTTTTGATGCATCTATGAGAATCCCTTCCTCCCCAAATCTGTAAAGAAATCGAGAAAAATATCACGACGTTTTTAGGACAACGTAAAAAGACGACGGAGGTTTATTGACGTTTATTAATAACGAATGTGTATGAATTCGGTCTCTCTTCTTCTCTCGACCTTTTTAATTGCGAGTAAATTCTTCCCAGTTCAGAACAGAAAGAGTTCCCTCGACTGCGACGAGGTCGGGTTATCTACGCTCTACGAACTCTTCGTAATTACTCTACGAAAATGTTTGCCCCTTCCCTCCTCCCTCCTTCTCCTTCGTCCTTCGTTGCTCCGCGTCATTTTAAAGTTCCGGCGAATCCGGGAAAACGGGGATACTTGTTTGACAACGTGACTTAGATTAATCGAGCGATAGTGAAATTCGTGCTCGTCGCGGAATCGCACATAGAATCCTCTTATTACATCGGTATAACAATTTCGGGACGGATGCTATCTCTCTCGAAAAATGTTCCGGCCATTTTTTTTCTCTCGTCGTGGATTTCATCTTAAAACCGCGTGCAGATGCGTTCTCGTAAATTTTTTTTTTTTTTACCTCGACTCGCACGAGAATCGTCGGAGTCGGTGTGCGGAACCGCGGTCTTTCGCGGTAGCTGCTTCGGATCTGTTTTTCACGCGATATAAATCGAGCCCGGTTATTCCAGGCGTATGCAAATGCGTGTAATCCAACAGTGTCGTTCGGACGCCGCGGATTTTGAAATTCCATTTTTCAATCGGAAAATTGGATATGCCCGTGTATACGCCTCCTATACCGCACCTGCTATTAGCTCCCGCTTCGTTTCGCGTGGCAATTAGTTATGCGCATACGCAGATAATAAAAAACCAAACTCAAGCCCGAAATTGGCAATCCAGGTCAGCGCGCCGCGTATCTTGTTTGATGTAAATTTATTGGCGTTATTGGTATAACAATAACGGCGGAATCGCCTGAACAAGCTCTTTGATATTTATGCATCGCGCGGATGCTACGCGCTAGATATGGGAAATAAAAATCTCGAGCGAGCTCGTAAATTTTCAATAAACAACAGCCTGTACACGTTCAAATCAATTTTCCGTATTTTACACTGTGTATCTAATAAATCTCGAGTGATTAATTAGCGCAAAATGTATCCCATTTCGAAAATTGTACGCGACATATATTATCAAAAATGGAAAAACCGTGGACTCTTTTGAAACTTTATACGAATGCACGTGCAGGAGGGGGGGG
>NW_012072002.1:0-1114 GCF_000956235.1 Wasmannia auropunctata | reverse complement strand
TGTGTATACATAAAATGTCCTTCAAATCACGGATATAATATTACAATGCTCGTGCTTTTAAACACAAATGAAAGAGAATTAAATAGAATTGCCAAAAATAAATTGCCATAAATCTTTTTTTAAAATAAAACTCTTGTATTTATTCAAAAATAAGATCTCATTTCGGCTTCAAGTTTCGTCGATTGTCAAAACCGCGCGTTCCGATCGGTTTTGACAATCCGGCCGAGTCGCGTTGCACCGCGCCGAATCGTCGCAATCTGCATCCTATGCAGATTATGCGTGCGAGTTGCAATTTCGCGTGCGAGGTTTATTTGCGTGCCGATAAGAGTTGAGGCGGCGCGTTGTCGTGAGGCCGAGCGGTGGCGATGCCGATGTGCCGAAGCTACCGGCGCGACAGTGATGTAACGGTGGAAAATAAAGCGGTGACTCGCCAGTATGGATATTGGTACCGTGCGCTCGGCGGCTGCGTCGCGCGCGCGCACGCGTAAACACGCGCGTGTCGATCTGCCGCTTCGCGTAGCGCGCGTGAGCCAGGACTATCGTACTATTCGGCCGGCAGTTTTTGGAAGTCGCCGCGTCGTACAGCGACACGTGTGTGAACACGCGTACCGTTCGTGGTACGCACCTGAAACGTCGTGTCGTGAGACGCACTCGAAACGTCGAACGCGAACGATCAACTGCCGAGATCGCGAATCCAATCGTCCTACTTCACACTCCGGCATTATTAGTATTACTTTTCCAGTGCGAGCATCGCTACGTGGGACACACAAGCCGAACATAATTCACTGGTAAAACTAAACGAAATAATATGAATAATCACTTTTTCTTGTGTAATTATGATTTCCGATTGCGATTTTGATATATGATTATACATACATAGCGAAAGAAACCTCTCTCGTCTATATTTGGATAGAAATAAAAATTATATGAACTTTATACAGATAGGAATTAATATTGCATTTTCTCTACATTGAATATTATTTAGATTTTATTGTATTTTCTTAATATATACAGTACTTTTATCAATAAATATGATAAGTACAAGACGTTCCCTTATAGAAAAGTATTACCTGTCTCTTATACACATCTCTGAGCGGGCTGGCAAGGCAGACCG
>NW_012072001.1:0-3425 GCF_000956235.1 Wasmannia auropunctata | reverse complement strand
TGTGCTCTTCCGATCTTTTTAGCGTTAAAACAGATCACATGATCAAAATTCGACGAATACCAAGCGTCAATTTTGATTGATATGATCTGTTTTGACGTTAAAAATGAGCGTCGAGCGTCAGTATGAAAAGGCACCTTCATGCATATTTTGGTTTTAAAGCCTGGAGCACATGGAATACACAATAGAGCATGAGCACAGCATAAGGCGACTAGACTAGAATGAGTAGCCAGCATAAAGTCACCATACTAATTTACATAAGATTCTCATTGGTCTAGCCATCTTATGCTTTGCTTATGTATTTCATTATGCATTTCATGTGCTTTCGGCCTTTAAGGCGGGAGCACAGACTTTTGCATAACGCTGCATAATGCACAACAATATAATATATACATATACACTGTTCGAAGTTTCTATACAATAATTGATAATCCGAATATATTTAATGTTCACTGTTTTGAAATACGTATTAGTATTAATAAAAAATGAATTTTAATATGGAGCAGTAAACGTTAGAAATTTTATATATTACATAACAATAATTTGATGATAGCAATATAATAATGAATACTTTTGCTTAAAATAATCTTATGCCTTGTAAATAGATTTAATTCAGATGTCATACAAGAGTTAACGCTTTTATAACTGTGACAATTTCATTTTGTCTTTGTATGTTATGATGATGATATTTGTATTTTCACGTATATAACCTTTCTATGCGTCGTCTTCTGCACCTGACGTAAATAGTAAAATAAATCATTATCTATTGATAATTAATATATTAGATAGACTTTATCTTTTAAAAACTTTTTACAGAAAAAGCTTCTGACATTCATATTTACACAACCAATACTTACTAAACAGACAATATGTAAATAGATATGAAAAAATTATATTAAAAATAAATTTTCATATTTATGTTACATCACTATTGCAAAAGAAATTAAATTTTAATATTAAAGATATTTAGGATTAAAAAAACTTTTTTATCTGACAAGAGCCTGTTAATTTCGCTGCATTTAGCTGAATTTTATACATGTAGAATGAAATAAGAATATGATCGAGTAAATAAAGTCATAGTTTATTACAGATAAATAATGAAATTTTAGGCATTACAGATAAATAACGGAATTGTAGGTAATACTAGTTTGTGTTTTTGCAATAGTTATGCTACAAATGTAAACAAGAAATGATTAAATTTATTTATATCCAAATTTATTTATTTTAAATACTAAATTCTATTATTTAATATTTTTTATATTAATTTCAATAAATATTTAGTAGTTTTTAAGTTTTTATTTATGGTATTTTCTGCAAAAACTTTTATCAGGGATGTCTCTATATCTTTTATGCGTTTCAATAAAAAAATAAGAAATAGATGTTGAAAAATAAAAAAAAATATATAGATATATATATATATGTGTGTATACATATTAATAAAAAATACAATACAAAAATATATTTTCTACCCGAAAAGTTTTTTACAGTTTACAAAGAAAATTCTTTTTTCTTTTCATTCTTCATGTCCTTCCCTTGCTTAATCTGTAACAATTTTTGTCTTTGTTGAAAATTAAACATAAAATATCATCTTTCTTTAACTATAACAAAATTAAAAAATACATGTGTGTGTGTGTGTGTGTGTGTGTGTATATAATTGAGAAAAATTAAAATGTGACTATGCAAAACAGAATATGTAGTAAAATAATATACATGAAAGCTAATTTTGCCTGTAAAATGCCCAATATAAGTATATAAAAAATTTACTCTTTGAATTTTAATGTTTGGTGTTTTACTAATATTTCTTTCTTGTTATTATTAGAATTATAAAATCACAAATAGCTTTTCCCCAGTTTCCCTTTCTGAGACATATTTTGGAAAGGAAGTTATATATTGCATACAGTGATATAATAATATGTAGAAATTATAAATATAATTTGTTGAATTTTCATCAAAATACATATAATACATATAATACATACATTTACATCCGAAACGGAAACATCATCTGTGATTTTATAATTCTAATAACAAGAAAGAAATATTAGTAAAACACCAAACATTAAAATTCAAAGTGTAAATTACTTTATACACTTATGTAGGATATTTTACAGGTGAAATTAGCTAAATTTATTTTAGCATTTAAAAGTATATAAATACGCACATAGTGTAAACTTTATCACCCATTGATGACATTGGTTACATTTCCAATAAGGGAGTGGTCCACGTACTTCTATTGGAACACGTTCTATACAATACAAGCAATATGCATGTCCACATCTTAAGGCGCTCACATTGTTTTGCGTTAATGTAATGTAACACATATTGCATACTGGTACATTTGCTGCAATTAAAAGATATTTTAAATTAATTTATTATGATACACACACACACACACACATACACACACACACATACACACACACGCACAATAATAATATAGATATTTATATTTATAAAATAAACAAATATTATGTACAAACTTACTATTTCTAATAGCTGTTCCACAAGCCAAACACGGCCATAAGCATTCGCCTAACATGTTTAATGTACAGGTCGTATCTCTTAAATCTGTAGGAAAATATTCCCTTAATACATACGCTAACCGTTTCATTTCTTTGTAAGTAGCTTCTCGAAACGGACGTATATTTTGGTTAATCTCAATAATTTCGTCATTTGAAAGATGCATTCTTTTACATAAATAATAGTTATTACAACTAATATTACACTTTTGCACTTCGTGTGACATTAAACACGGATTCCTTTGACATACGCGTAACATGAAATTACGACAAACCATGTTAACAATGTGAAAGTAAAGGACATTAGCAGAATAAAATAAATGAAAATAATGAAGAATTTAGCAAATTGAAATGAATAACTCAAAATCAACAAGAGCAAAGTAAACGATATGATCAAAAGAAACGAAACGAGCAAAGTAATTAAACAACACGAACAGAAGACCAATTGGATAGCTACAAGATAAGTAGAAGCAGAGAGGATCCGAGAGCGGACATGCCGGCCATTTGACTGTAACGCTAAAATGCCCTCGCGCACTATCGCCCTCTGAAAAAGTGAATCCAAATTACATAGCAAAAAAAAATTTCTGCACAATTTGTGATGCGTGTTCGAACTAAATCCACTTTACGAGTCTGCTGGAGTTTTATTTTCGAAAAATTACGCATTAGAAAGTAAAGAAATATACTTGGAAATATCAATCGGTGCGTATTACAACGTGCAAAAATATGTCAAAGAGAAATTTATATTTTCATTCAATACATTAATTTTCTCTCGTTTGTCTGATCAAATTGATAATGAACTAGTTAACAGTATTGTGTACGCTCGTAAGAAATTTTTCAATTAAATAATATGCGTTTAATGGTTATACGGAAACTTTTTTGAAAGAGAGTAAAGAGATCGGAAGAGCACAC
>NW_012072000.1:0-982 GCF_000956235.1 Wasmannia auropunctata | reverse complement strand
CCTTGCCAGCCCGCTCAGAGATGTGTATAAGAGACAGGTGTGTGTGTGTGTGTGTATACACACGGCTATCGGCCGCCGAATCGTGCAAGCGAACACTACAAAGTACACAGAAAGAACAGGGTAATCGAGACGCTATATTTAAAGACGAGTAAAGTTGGCGAAAGGGCAAACGGCACTAAAATAACTGGAAGATACGAAGCGTCTCCAATGTGCGTGTGTATTCGCAACCTCATTCCCATCGATTAACTTTGGCATTTCAATAGAAATTGTGGAAATCGCGCGCTGTCGAGGACACCGCAGCGCCTGTTGTACAATATATAATCGCATACCGGCTCTCTATGTGTGTACTCGCTTACGTAATTCTATGCGACATGACAAGATAATACCTTCTGGCTAAACGCTTCGTTAACGCTTCGTTTCAAGCCTAAACGTTGTAAATGAATTCTAGTGCTAAAATAATGTACGTCCATTAAATAACGCACAACATGCCTACTTTAGCTGCACTTACTATTTTATCTTTGATTTTTTAGTATCGACAATAGCGTGTATAATATTCTATAATATCCGCGGCATGATTTTATTTTAACAAAGTGTTCCATGAAGGAAGCGCAAGTTTCGCTACATAACTTCTTATCTGCGCTCGTCCCGCGCTGCGAGAGATAAAATAATTTGCATGCAAGAGAGATAACCTTTGAAATAGAGGTGTTTAATGAACGTCGTTTAGAGGGCGAGTTTTTCCCTTTTTTTTTTCGAGAATATTACTACGCGCGACACAACGTTACTTCGTGGTGCTGGTTCCACCGGTACTAGCGATCCCATGCTTATCTAAAAGCAGAGACAAATCTGGATCAGATACAGCTGGAGTTGACCATTTAATTACTCCTTCGGAGTAACATAACACGCGATCACGCGAGCCATGTTTAGGTAACAAGCTCTGATTATCGAAACAAAGCGGCTTATAGGTCGTTCGTGAAAAAAAGTT
>NW_012071999.1:0-955 GCF_000956235.1 Wasmannia auropunctata | reverse complement strand
ATTTTTTTTATACCGAAGTAATACCTTTATTATACCTAAATTAATAAGACAGTTTGCTTATGAGTTTGTCTAACAATTACTATTATTTATGGCGTTTTTCACAAAGGCACTATTTGAAGGAGTCCGAAGCGACGTATCTCGCTTGTTCCGAGTTCTCGGAAGTGAAATATCATCGTGGCTGCGTTGAGCGTGAATCGGATCGATGGCTAGCGTCGATATTGAAGCTGACATGTTTTAAAACATATCCCTTTCATCGGTACCAGTTTTTGAATTTCCATTATGAGCGCATACACGCACTTTGGCCGGTTTCTTCCCACGTGCTTGCGTAAAAGGGATACGTGTCATGTTACACGGCATTTTGTGCGCGACTCGCGACGAGGACCGGAAGAAATTTTGACCGCTAGAAATCCGAGACATAAAAGATTTCTACTCCTGATTCATGGTTCTTATCGAGATCACGTCAATCGACGATCAATGCGGAAGGATCATGCACGGGATAAAGCTTCAATAAAAGTACCGGTCGAAGATTTTATTTTAAAAAGAATCACGCGTTGTTTTTTCACATAAAATTGCGCAGTAACCCGAAATTAGAGTAAAAACTGTACAATGGATTTGATACGTAATTTTGTCGTTATAAATAAAAATTTATAACGACAAAATTACTATAATGTCAAAAGACAAGATGATTGTTTGCAATGTATTGGATAAAATAACAATACGTCAATTTCAGGAGTTAGAATCTGTATTTTCTATATATCCATGATGTATAATGCGAATACAAATGTATGTGCATTTGAAACGAAACAGGGCAGTACACGGTCGAGAAGCATAAACATTATAATTTTAAATAATTAATCAATTTTGTAATTAACTGAGGGGGATTCAATACAGAATCATGAAATTAAAGTGATATTCAAAGAAGCTAATTTTTTTTATACCGAAGTAATACCTTTAT
>NW_012071998.1:0-1410 GCF_000956235.1 Wasmannia auropunctata | reverse complement strand
TTGCATCAACTGTCATCAGCTTATAAGGTTAGAAGTACTTTACTGAATTAAAATGGCGGTGGCTGCCTAACCTAACCGACGCCGTGTCGCATCTCTGTATTCTAGGACTCTAAGAGGACCTGGTATCACTCGTAAACCTTTCTCTCTCGCACTCTTTGTCATTCTTGAACACACTTGCGGCCTATAGAAAACAAAGGCATTCCACATCCATGTACTATATACTCAAAGGTCTATGATTGCATCTATGTTTTTAATTTAACCTAACCTAATGTCCCAAATATTACTGTTCCAACAAGGTTAGGTAAGACTCTTTAAAATTTATTTATCATTATTCATAATATATGCATAATACATATCTTCCAGAGTTTAAACATGAATTCCACGCTTCGATCGAGACTAATTGTTACTAAAAGCCTATGTTACCATCAACGGAATTTGTCGATACAAAAAGATGACAAAGATCGAATTAATCACGCAAAAGAAAATTCAATGGATGAATTGGTGGAACCAACTACTTGCTGTATGTCAGGATGCGCAAATTGCATATGGATTAAATATGCAGAAAAATTGAGTAACATGGTAGAAAAATCTGACATAGATCTGCAAAAAATCATCTTTGACAAGGTAAAAGATCCTAATATGAGGGCATTCCTGGCAATGGAACTGAGGTGTCGGAAGCTGATAAAATAGTGTAAACGCATTATTATGATTTTAGTATGAAATTATTACTATTTGTATGAAAAAATATTGCTATTATTAGTATGAAGATAGGCAATCCAACAAAAAAATTCACCTGCGATATTTAAATTGATTAAATCCATATATCAAAAGATTGCGACTTCTATAGAATACCTTGTATACAGTAAATTGTAAATAAGGTTCTAGACAATGAATATTATTTTCAGATTATGTACATATAACGTTACTGAGACTATATATACTTTGTATATATATATATTGTAAATAAACTTCCAGGTAATAAATAATATTATTTATAATTTGTAATATAAAATGTAAATGTAAATATAAAATTCTTAAGATTATATGTTTATATTTATTTTATTATCAATTTAATTTGTGTTAATATTTTAGTTTTAGATTATGATTGCGTTCTTAAAAGTTTACTGTAATTTTGACGTACAATTTATCATAGCCAAAAATTAAAAACATTATTGAGTACTAATATTTAGTCTCTGCCAAAAGCTTGATAATTCTTTTTATTATTTGTACATGTAGCGACATTAGGTCTGTTTTTTATAGCTGAACTGGCTACTAGTTGAGAGTTAATCTTTCTTCTTCCAATGTAGAAAGAGACAGATAAACTGAACTAGTGCAGCAGTTCGGCTATAAAAAACAGACCTCTTATTTGAAATTATTGTTTTATATATATACTTATATATATATATATAT
>NW_012071997.1:0-858 GCF_000956235.1 Wasmannia auropunctata | reverse complement strand
TGTCAAGCAGAAGACGGCATACGAACGCACGCACACGCATATATACAAACAAACACTTCATCTTAAAACTGCACCTCACTCCGTGCCTGGGACTCGGCTGGATGACGTATCTCTCCATTATCCATGCCTGTCCATCTTCAGATAGTCCGTAGATAGTGGCGTATCTCAAAGTCACTAGTGCCGCAAGATAATACATTTTCGCCCACCCGCAATTCCGTAGAATATCATACAATATTTTTTTTTAAATATTTTTACGTATACAAAGCTAAGATTTACATATTTATTCGTTAATGTTGATTTTATCTAGTCATCTTTAAGTTGCTATTTATATAATCTTCGAGAAAGGTAAATTTACTTAACATTTAAGAGCGAGAATTTTCAACGTGTTTGAAGTCATTTTTATAAAAACGTCTATTATATCTAAGTTTCTTAGCTTTAAATGTGACTCACATCTCACAAATGTAATTTTTATAGAAAAATGTTAGAATTGACCGCGTATCGTTATGTTTACCATTACCTTTACCTTCACGCTAGAATCCGAGGAAAATACATATATCCTGTATAGGCACTGTTGACACAGGCGGAGCTTATCTACTTTCCCTGAAAACGGTCTAACGTTTCACGAAGCAATGAGCCTTCAAGCTTGAAGTAGTACAAACCGCTCGAAAATGCTACAGTTTTGTGCCGTGGACGGAGCGAATAAAGAGCGCCGTTGTGGCCGTTACGCGGACGGTGGATTACACACGATTCACCGCTCTAGACTCAGGGATGATATATACGCAACGGAATACCGTTGGGAAGAATACTGGCCGCATAAATTCGGGGCGCGAGTCCGCGGTGGCGACGACGACGACGACG
>NW_012071996.1:0-829 GCF_000956235.1 Wasmannia auropunctata | reverse complement strand
ACGTGTGCTCTTCCGATGTCCTTCCGATTTAATATAAAGCATTCGATATAAAGATTCATTTCTCTTGTATTTACATCTTTTATTTGTTAAGAATAATTATTTACTTAATTTTCGCATTTATAGCATGGAAAATTATCAGAATCAATCTCTGTAATTTTAATAATCCTCACATTATAATTCGCAGTTATTTATGCGTACACGTTATTTGCATTAGACTCTTTTTCCGATGGTAATCTATAGAATTAATTTCATCCTTATATTATTTATCTCTCAAACGCACAAATACAAATATATATTAATTGCTTTAATCGCAAAACAAATCGCAGCGTTACTTTAAAGTTGTAACTACAATCTCGATTGCGAAACAAATCGCAGCGTTTCTTTAAAGTTGTAACTACACAGTCTCGATTTCTGGGTTATTACAGGTAGCGCGCGGGGAGACCGAAGGTCTCCATTTGCGTCATACATGGAACATTGACTTTTATTCGACGGAGAGATAATGGACTTTCACGGTATATCGAAATACAATGTTCGCCGTTTTCGATTTTCAGGATTCGGAGCTCTGCATCTCGCTCGGGCTGAGTCTGCAGTATCTCCGGGTATCGGTGGTCTGCTGGTTGGCGGCGATGTGCCATCACCTGTACGCCACCGTGGCGTCGCTGCCGCGTCGCGACGATCCGCCGACGTACATGAAGTACAGCCTGTTCGCCTGGGGCGCGCCGTTGATCAGCCTCGCATTGGCGATTCTCTTGCAGAGTCGCGAGAGCCACGATCTCTGGAACGTCGTTGATCTCACTCCCTTCAACTGTTGGTAAGAGTCTAACTGATT
>NW_012071995.1:0-827 GCF_000956235.1 Wasmannia auropunctata | reverse complement strand
CTCGATCCATATACATTACGCACAGAAACATATTTGAATAACTTCGTTTGTAGGTAATACACAGTTTATGAATATTTTTTGTCGCACAAACTTCTTTCTCCGTTAAGTAAAAAAATCTACATTCTAGATGTTATAATTTTTAAAGTGAATTTACCAGTGCTAAATTCTATTTTTCCTCGTCCTAATCGTAATTGTGACGACGTGGTATTTCAGCAGCCAACAGAACGGAGCTGCCATCACAGCGATTACTCCACATGTGGACATCGCCGTCGCGACTCAGGATCGGCCGGGCACCTAGGAAAAAGACACAGCCTTAAGCTGCACCATCAGCTGCCACGGCCGGTGAAGGATGGAGAACACCGACGGATCCAGGAGGAAGCTCTCCTTCCTTGGCTTTGGCAAGCGGGTATCGGTGAGTGATCGTGACAAACAATTAAAAATTTTTTTCCGGTAATACAAAAAAGGATTATTTATGTATAATATCGTAAATAAACCAAAACATGTGTGAAAAACATCCCGGGAATGGGAATAAATCGAAGGAAAAGCTGTCTCACTTATATTCCCAAGCGTATCAGCACTCTAATGGCATATCGGATGATCTAATAGTGATACGTCGGCAAACGATATTCCATATCGAGATTGGTATGCACTTGGACTACTGCGATAAATGCATATCGCGTTACTTCAATGACATAATATCTTGCGTATCTGTGTAAGTACAACACCATGGCTATCGCGTTCTTCACTTGATGAAATTTTTTCTTGGAATTCTTTATATAACTCAGAATTTTTCAGAATTTCTGTATAATAGATCGGAAGAGCACACG
>NW_012071994.1:0-825 GCF_000956235.1 Wasmannia auropunctata | reverse complement strand
TTAAAGCGTACATAATATCGTTTAGCCGTAGCCGTTCGATTGCTTTCTCACGGAGAGATGTATGAGAATTTACGATCAGTTCAAATAGTTGCCTCTTTGCCACTTACCAAAAAAGCTCCATCACTCGAAAGCCACGATTTTTCACGCTAGAAACGGGGTTGGAAAACGGGGGCGTGAAAGATGAGAGAGAAGAGGCCGAGAGTTATTTCGATGAGAAAGCTCGCGCGGCGCCGGTACTCGAGAAAAGCGCGAGCGGCGGGGCCGTAAAAACCCGTGCGGGATTTCGTAGCCTGTGCGCGGAGGAGAAAACGTAAAGTTCCTCTCCGAGGCGTGGAGATGCATTAAAAACTTATTCGCGTGATGCATTGTGTACAATTTTAATACAAGGTTAATACCACGAGCGAGACTTCGCACCGATCTTGCAGCTCGCTATGCCCTCTTATCTAATAGGAATGCATTCGCATTCGGGCTCGCAAAACGGTGAGATATTATACAGGTGAGGTACGCAATAGCGGAATACTAAAAACGATGTCGCTCGATGCTGCTTTGCATTCGTACAGAAGCGCACTGCAACGTATTGAGGAGAAAAAGTGAAAGATGTCCGCTTTAATATGATAATTTCGCAAGTAAAGATTGGAAATTAAACGTGGCCACAGACTTGTGGGAAGAGAAAACATTGAAAAGGGAAAGCATATTGGCATCTTTATGCAAATAGGATAAATGCAATTAATCAAGGTCTCCCCCTCTTTTCTCTCTCTTCCTCCTGCTTTCGCCTCCTCCTCTCTCTTCTACTTCAATTAAAACCAGATCGGAAGAGCACACGTC
>NW_012071993.1:0-780 GCF_000956235.1 Wasmannia auropunctata | reverse complement strand
TTCAAGCAGAAGACGGCATACGATTTAGCTTGATGAAATATTAATTCGAAGTCTACCGACGTGTACTCGCGAAAATATTCAGTGTTTAAAAATTAACAGTTCAAGTGGGTGAAAGAACGTAGTCGAAGGATAGGATAATAAACGAAAGCGATCCTCGTAGACGAAAGCGACGTCGCTCCGGGGGGAGGGTCTCGCGCGGGCGCTCTGTATACAGAACACGCGATGCCTTATGCATATCGAAAGCCGCTGCACAGATGCATTATTGGGCGCATTATACAGAATGGCCTGTTGAAGCAATTCCATTGTAAATTGAGTGCGCGTTGGTACGAAAACGCGCGTTGGTCGCGCGGAAGAAGGGGCTCGACTTGCCACAGGCGGCGAAAAGGATACCGTGAAAATCGAGGGGGGAGGGGTCGGGAAGGCGGGGGAGGAGAGGGCGCCGGTTGCTTTTGCCCCAGAAGCGTGAGCCGGTAAAAGCCCTTATATTGAATACGTGGGTCACATCTCAATATCTCGATGCACTTACTCGCGCCACCGATATTTCGCCTCCGGGGGTTGCTTGAGAGCGTGACGTGTGATGCAAGAGGGGTGAGAGGGAGGTCGGGCGATAAGTGTAGCGACGTTTAAAAAGATTGGTACACGGAGAAAGGTACTGGGACACAGTGACGAAATCAGTAAGTGATCTAATTAGGCTCCACAAATTTAGAGTTTTCGATTTTTTTAAATTGAATTGTTGTAAGTGATCTAATTGGTTCCACGAATTTAGAGAGTTGTTGATTT
>NW_012071992.1:16784-17707 GCF_000956235.1 Wasmannia auropunctata | reverse complement strand
AGTTCAGACGTGTGCTCTTCCGATCTACTATTAAGTAATTTATTTTACAGATCCAAAATAAATCCAAAAATAAACATTAAATAAATATTAACTAAACGTTTAAAAAATATTTATTGAAATCATTTTCTCAAAATAAAAAATTAATGAAGAATACGTATTTAAAAAATATTAAATAAACATACAAATGTACATACGTTTAGTGAAATCATTTTCTCAAATGTAAGATTAATGACAAATAAATATTTAAAAAATATTTAATAAACATTTTAAAAATATATACTGAAATTTAATTTTTTTAAACGTTTCAAAAATGCATACTAAAATTTTCATTTTTTTAAATGTAAAATTAATGACAATTAAATATTTAGAAAATATTAAATAAACGTTTAAAAAATGTATACTGAAATCATGTTTTTAAACGTAAATTAATGACAAATAAATATTTAGAAAATATTAAATAAACGTTTAAAAAATGTATACTGAAATCATTACTTTAAATGTAAAATTAACGTTAAATAAATATTTTAAAATTATTAAATAAACGTTTAAGGCGATCCTAAAGTCGTCTGTTTTATCAACCAAACGTGATTATTTTCCAACACATAATAAACATAATTAAAGGCAACAGATTAAAAAATCCTTCTCCACGATTAAAGTATAGGCATCAATGTAATTCCGGCTGGTAGAGATTACGCTGAGAACGAAGAAAAATTAAGAAATTTAGATCTCCGTTACCTTTTCTTAGTCCAATATGGCGTCTAAAGTTGTGTACGTGTGCCAATATTTGCTTCGTACAAAAATTTGGCAGTTTGTTGGTACAAAATGATACCAGCCGGACCTACGAATTACATGTGCAAACAATGTAGAGTTCATAAAATTAGGCTTGGATGCCTAATAAAAAAGATGTACGTTCGTGAAAATTT
>NW_012071992.1:12103-12542 GCF_000956235.1 Wasmannia auropunctata | reverse complement strand
TTACGAAGTCCAGTGCGCCGGGCTGGTCAATGTTGTTTGGAGCCATAACTCCTAGCGGCCGTCATTGGCGGTCGCGTTGTATTGGTGCTCGAGGGTGTCTGGGCAGTCGTGTTTGTGAAGATGCCGTAGTTGGGAGAGTCTTGTAAAAGTCATAGTTACACTCTCTTTTTCGCGCATTCTAACTTTATCTCGAGTCGCGTTAAAAGTCGCGCCGCGCCGTAACTCCCATTCGAGGGAATCCTATTTGTACACGCCGGGTTGATCGGGACGGCAAAGGGATGAAACGACATACCGATGGAGAATAGATAAGTTATTGATCTTTATCGTGGAATTCTCGTGGTCGAGTTCCGACTCTCTTGGTGTCCTTGATTCCCTCGCGGGGTTTCTTTGGGCCCGGGGTAAGGGTCGAGCTCCCCGGATTACTTCCGCGCGGTTACCG
>NW_012071992.1:3845-4389 GCF_000956235.1 Wasmannia auropunctata | reverse complement strand
TACGTCCTTTGTCCCGTCCGTTCGTCTGCCTCGGTGTCAAATTCGCCTGTGGCGTTTATCCCGAGTAAGCTAAAGTCGTTCGCGGCGATTGGAAATTCGCGTTCGCGAGTTACGTGTGCGGGTGAGCCTGTTTCGCCCTCGATAGGAAAATTTAAAATCCTACGCACGCTATCCCGTATGTCCGGTAACGCTTCCGCGGCTCTATTTAATTCGGGTACGGTGTTTATAAATTTTACACGGTTCCGAAAAGGCCACGTACGCTCCGGCGACGAATGACGGTGATAATACCGATCGCTTGACATATGCAGATATCGACTTAATATGTACGGACTTACAATACTGTTGTAAGTCTCGCTTTGACGTACTTACAACGTCACACTTAGAAATAAGCAGGTCACTGTTGCAATCTATTATTGCAACAATGACCCATAATTATTGAGGACGCCGACGCAGGACTTCGGCGCCCTCAATGCACGCGTCCTCCAAAAACTGCCGTCGTTGCAATAATTGCAACGACTAAGCAGTGCAGTGGCCCACTTGAGAA
>NW_012071992.1:1333-1754 GCF_000956235.1 Wasmannia auropunctata | reverse complement strand
ATTAAAAGTAACTAAATCGCGAAATCGTTAAACAGCTAAAGAATATTTAGAAGAATTGGAGAAACAATTATTAGAAGCTGACTTCAGTACAATTTTTTCCACTCTAAGAAATACGGAACAATACTGGCGTAAACCAAGAAATGATTTAAATTGTATGACACAACATTACGGACCTGCGACATTTTTTCTAACATTGAGTCCTAGTGAATGGCTGTGGGATGAATTAGGTAAATATATTCGTGAAGTAAATGAATGGTCCGATTCTTCTTTATCTACCAGTATTCTTATTGCAAGAGATCCTGTATCAACATCGAGATTTATGGACAATAAGTTTCAGGCAATGATTGATTTTATTTGTTCCAAAGGTCATCCGATAGGAGAAGTAACACATTACTTTTGGCGACGAGAATATCAAGGTAGA
>NW_012071992.1:0-1313 GCF_000956235.1 Wasmannia auropunctata | reverse complement strand
CCCCCCCCCCCCCCGAGATACGTACTACCCTCGCGCGAAATAAAAAAACATCCGATGGACGACCGGAACCGCTTCGCGCGGAACGGCCGTTTTTTTTGCGCGTGCGCACAGGCGAGCGTCACAGGCGCGAGGATTGGAGCTGTGCGTAAGATAAATTTAAATTTCTCGCGTGCATTTTATGTCGCAAAAAAACGATTGACGACACGGTTCGATTTGCGAACTAGCCGAGGGAGAAATCTCCCCCCCCCCCCCGCCGATTCGTCGTCGGTGCGTCTCCTGTCCTTCGTTGAGGAAGAGCGTTCTTTCGAAAAAACGCGTTCTGATTGTAATTATAAGATCGTGCTAACTTTGAGAAGCCTTCGACGTCGTACCGAAGGCGAATTTGATGGCGCGGCTAGCCGAGATGACTCATTGCGAAAAAATGTTTGGACGAACGAGCTTGGTGCGACTGCTTTGTTTACTTTTTTCCTTTATCTCTATAGGAGCACCGCATCTACGCTCTTTCAGCGGGCCGCCGAGACGCAGACCGAGATCTCGCGCTTCCGCGAAAAAATTGCGACGTCTGATGAAAACAATCGATTACTTCCTACTCGTAACGCGGCGAAACTCGTTGCGAGGAGCGGACTCGAGATTATCGCGATTTCTACCCCCGCCCCCCGCGCGCGTCCGGCGTGATCTCTTGCCGGCGGCGGCGGTTCATCCGTTTTCTTCGGCGAAAATGGGGCGCGCGAATTGACCCACCGCGGCTCTTCTAGTGGATCCGCCGCTCCGAGGGGAGGGTCGGAAATTTTTTGCGCGCGGGGAAACGACGTCGCGCGCGGATAATCGCCGACACGTATCGCGAATCATCCCTTTCTGCAACGGCAACGTCGCGTCGCGAGATGCGATTGCCCGCGCGGGACGCACGGATGCGTTGGCGCGCGTTTTGCCACAGCGACTCGTCGTCGCCTTTCCGCCGCTCGCTGCGTGTGTGCGTGCGCGTGTGTGGATGTGTGTGTGAGCGAGAGAGAGAGAGAGAGAGTTTTAAAAGAAAAGAAGAAAGTCTCATCTCCGACGAGCGCGTCGGAGAATGAACGAACGACGGAAATTTGAAGCTTTCCGATAGCGAAAACTAAGATAATGATATATTGAGTTTTACGTCTGTAAATCTGCTTACTGTATTACAATTCGAGGTACTTTTTTTCTAGAATCTCTACCTCATGAGCGAGAACCCGAGTAGTAACTATAAATAGAAGTTACGTTTACGCACATTTCTTTATTTTCTTCAATTGAACGCGTTGTATCTCGCGATCTAAATGACGCGTGACGACCGA
>NW_012071991.1:0-731 GCF_000956235.1 Wasmannia auropunctata | reverse complement strand
TCTGTGTTAACTGTATTAACTATATATTAACTGTCTTAATAATAGATATGCGCAGATTAATTAATTTTGGATAAAACGTTAATATCTTTTTCAGTTTATAAAAAATTTATATCGACATAATAATTGATGGAGGGAACTGAGCCGTCAGTCGGTCGTCAATCAACTGAAACATGTAAAATCCGGAATTGAACATAATCGGGCAGAGACTGCTCCGTTTGCATCGGGTCGAAACTCAAGGGGCTAATTCGTGGCGCGGATAAGTTAGGGGCACGGCAAAATACAGGTTTAGTCGTTGTTAGACGTACGCGGGAGTGCACCCCGCGCGAATAGAGCGGCGGCACGAGAACGAAAGGGTACGTTGCCTTTTCGAAACCGAAGGCTAGCGTTTTGCGGCGTTGGCGGCGGCGGCGGCGGCGGCATCGGTCGGAAACGTTTCGGAAAGTTTTCTCATTTGTCTGCCGACTCGATACCGGCAAATACCAAACGAGCTTGCACAACTCGAGTGTTCACCTCGAAGCCCAAAATACCCGTTATTCTCATAGCTTTCTCACGAGAGGGAAATATACCTTCATGATATTCAACTAATAGATATCGCGAAGTTGAGAATCGGCTGATACAATAAATATATGTTAAACTTACGTTAAATATAACGAAAAGACAAAGGTAAAATTGTCAGTTAAAATATAAAATGTAACCTTATCTAATGATTAACAAATCGAAAAAAAACACGT
>NW_012071990.1:0-721 GCF_000956235.1 Wasmannia auropunctata | reverse complement strand
GTGTGACGTTTTTGTTTTTTTTCAAGCAGAAGACGGCATACGAACGTGGGAATTTTACTGTTTATATATGGAACTAGTTTTTGTACAAAGATTCTATTGTAAATAGACACGAGCCTGGCCCTAGAATTATAGTCACTAATGTCCGAATTTCATCCGTTACACGTTAAGTCGAGAGAAGATGTCCGATCGCGTTTAAGATAAAGCTCGATGGCATGCGAATACGAATAAAGAGAATACGTTTCATCTGTTTTACACAAACGAGCTCATTTTCTTGCCCCCTCCCCCCTTTTTCCCTTCCGCTTGATCTTTACGTATGTACTCCTCTCCGATTAAGACCGAAAAACGTATATATACGGCAGCAGCGAGAAGGCGAAATTCTTACGGTACGTGAGACGAATTTATTCGCGTAACGCGTATACATACTTGTGTTACGCTTCCATTATGCCTCGTATACACTCTCTCTCTACATTTCGAACGTGAAAGAAATTTCTCCCGCGCTCGCGTGTAACAAAACATGTTACACAATACGCACTTAATACGGAACATAACGACATTTGCCCGATGCATATCGCGGCTTCCTGCTGCTGCGCTTAATGACGTAAAGTACGTACCCCATTAATTTTGCCGTGCCGCGCTGAAAAAGCACAGCTTCTCTCTCAATTAGCGAATATTCATGAGAGAGCTTGATTCCACTTTAAGAGAGAGAGAGAGAGAGAGAGAG
>NW_012071989.1:0-1161 GCF_000956235.1 Wasmannia auropunctata | reverse complement strand
ACGTGTGCTCTTGTGACATTTTGTACTCTAATTTATTTTAAAAAATAAATTAGAGTACAAAATTTTAATAAAAACAAAACAAAATGTCACTGGCCGGAAACTTTTGCACGCCATTGTATATATCATACTGGAGTGAGCCTTAGAGTAGTGGAAATGGCTGAACTGTGCAACAGTAGTGCAAGAGTGAAAGCCATATAACTTGGGGACGTCTTTTTCACTTTAACTACTATTATTAAAGTGAGGCAGACGTCCCCTAGTTGTGTGACTGTCACTCTCGCACAGTAGCTACTCCCCCCCCCCATCACGCATTTTCTTAAGAAGACTCTCTGTACATCAATATATAGTGAGAGGCATAAATCGCGACGCGCGCATGCGCTTGAATAGAGTGGGGAGACTGATCTCAATGGCTCTACGTTCGCGAACTTGGCGCGCAGTTTTCGGGCGCGATGTGATTAGTATTAACGTTTGACAGTTAAACATAGTGAATATTAAAGCGTAAATTTCTATTCGAGTTGCATTCCAATTGTTATTTACAGTAAGAATAAAATTTCTCACCTACAATTTAAAACTTTTAAAATTACTATTAATAAAAGTAATAATTGTATTTTACTGTATTACATATTCGTAATTCTTATTTCAGAAAGTTTTAAAGACAACAAGAATATATTCCTACGTGTACATTTTTTAAATCTTAAATCGTTAATTATTGTACCATGTCCTTCGAAAAAGTTTGATGTATTTGTGATATAAAAAATATAATTGTATATGAAAGTTTCTATTAAAAATTTTAAAGTACATTTCCGCTTCACGCAATTACGATTACAAGATTTACTTATGTTCTATCAGGTCTTTTAGATATTTACAATTCAATATTTAAAGCTTTAAAATCATATAACATAATTTCCAAAATACTAAGTTGTTCAAATTTTTTGGGCTATCCTATTGTTACGTCCGGTGGACTCCACGATTTCTTCGTTTTGTGAACACGCGATAAGATAAATTCTTAAATATAATAACGGCCATCAATCGACAAAATACCTCGACTCAATGAAATTGACCGTTGTCGGTTTCCTTGAGAAGAATTCGGTTTTAGCAAATAGTATAGAACCGAACGTGAGAAATGTTTATTACCAAAAACAGATAAGGTATCTCAGTACACAA
>NW_012071988.1:0-709 GCF_000956235.1 Wasmannia auropunctata | reverse complement strand
TTTCAAGCAGAAGGCGGCATACGAAAGGAGCCATCGTCGAGATTAGGATCCGACCAAAACACATTACGTACGATCGCCCCGTACGAGCCCCGGAGGAGGCTCACAATAGGCGTCCCGTACGCCGTACGTGCGCAACCGCGTCCTCGCTCCACCACGGTATATAGAGGCGAGATCTGATATAGAGAATGCCGCACGTACATACACACGTGTGGAGCACTCACTTTCTACCTTTGTGCGCGAGAACGCCTCGCTGTAATTTGTGTACGCATCTCGCATATTTATGGACACCGTAAAATGGAACTGTTCCGCGCAGCGGAACCGTACTCGAAGGAATGAATCACCGGCGACGATGTGCCGCGTTCTGCCCGGCAGATATAGAAAGGGGGAAGGGGAGACGAGGAGCCGAAGGGATTAAGAACTAGAACCTTTCTTACGCGAGCTTCTTATCTTCGAGCGGAGACACTCCGCGGCCGCACGGCCGTTGTGCGGATGCGGTGCAAAAGCCGCGGACGAGCAAAAATCGTGATTTTAATAACGCGAAGGCGGATAAAGTTATAACACGATTTCTCGAATAATTGCTGGCGTAAAGAGAAAATAATCACCACGAGGAGCTCGGGAGCGCGAACCACACGGCGCGGCGCGGGTTAGGCACGCATGCACGCGCGGATGCGCTGCACATTCTCCCCCTCCCCCCCCTCTCTCTCTCTCT
>NW_012071987.1:0-697 GCF_000956235.1 Wasmannia auropunctata | reverse complement strand
TGACTGGAGTTCAGACGTGTGCTCTTCCGATCTTTCAAGAGAAATAATTCCGATTATCGCCGATGCAGAAATTTATGTTTTAAATTTGAAAATTTTTAATGAAAGTAATTCATCGGCAGAGATTTTATCTGAATAGTCTACTATCTTTCAAGAAACGGGAAGGTCGACGAGTTAAATTTTAATCGGAGTTTGAAGCGAGTTTCTGAAAAAAGCGGCATTGACTGAATTGAAAAGTCGCCGGACGATGACTCAACAGGATAATTATTACGATCCACGTTCCGCACGATTGCGACCGTGTATCTCCACACGAGCACCCGCGTCGCGCACGAGGTGTTGCCTTATTTAACATTGGCTTTCGAAACAATCGATAAGGCCCGCCTCAGGAATTCTCTCGCGGAGTACGTCACGCACCTTCCACGAATGATAAACCCGGAGCGGCGCAGCGCGCGGTCTCAGAAGAGGAGGCACACCTACGACGAAATCGTACGTGGACAAACAGACGGCGCGGTGAAACGTGCTGTGCCTTTCCTCTCGTGTCATCGGGGGATACGCGGAAAAGTCAATGCCATTCGCGCGAACGTGCGCGAGAAACCGGCCCGGTCGTCCCGTGCGAGAAACTCGCTTGAAACTCCGATTAAAATTTAACTCGTCGACATTTCCGTTTCTCGAAAGATAGTAGACTATTCAGATAAAATCT
>NW_012071986.1:0-953 GCF_000956235.1 Wasmannia auropunctata | reverse complement strand
CTTTCCTTCAGCTGACGGTGAACAGTGGAACGTAGTCAAACTCGCGCGTTTTCTAAAATCCGAGCGCGGGAAAAAAGATTTCACATGTATGAGGTCTGTTCTTTATAGCTAAACTGCTGCACTAGTTCACAATTTATCTTTTTCTTTCTACATTAAAAGAAGAAAGATAAACTCTGAACTAATGCAATCAGTTCAGCTATAAAGAACAGACCTATGACAGAGGCCCGGGGAATTCCGAAAACATGATATGCTTGTAACATAGCATTTTACTTGAACAGCGCTGGCGCTGCAATGAGGTGCGCGCACACATCGTGGCATAACCCGCATAGCCAAAAGTGCGCTAAAGCATATAAAATAACGCAGCCACGAATATCGCATATTAATAATCAGTTTATTATAAATATAGTAATATTTAGAAATCTGTAGAATTTCTTATTTGTTAATTTTATTACTGATAATATATAATAATATATAATATATTACAGTAATATATTAAAGTACAAATAAACGTAAAAGTGATTTTGGAATTTGTTTCACACAAAAAGTAGGTTGTAATAATTAGTCATCTATAATTAAGAAAAAAATGCCATCTCAAAGGACGAGAGGAAAGAGAGGACCATATAAAAAATACCTTAACGATCATCTAAGTATTCCTGTGCCAAGAACATCGGCCTGGAGACTAAGATCTCTAAAAGTAAATAATGGAGAAAACGAGGTTAGTTTCTAGTTCTAGTACATTATTGCTATTATTTTTATTCATTTGATTACGAAAATAATGTTTATGTTTTGACTTTTCCTTATATATATGGATTGTCGAAAAGGCTGATCATAATAATATTTCGTCTGAAGAAACCCACAATAAAAATTCTGATTGTGAATCATCTTCCATCGAGATAAATGTAAGTGTGTCGAATCTATACAATTTAATTATATGTATATATATATATATATAT
>NW_012071985.1:0-1266 GCF_000956235.1 Wasmannia auropunctata | reverse complement strand
TCGAGTCTCCTTTTCTATCCATATAATTCCATGAAAGATCAGTAGGATCGTTTTCTAAAGTACCGATTTGAAAAGTAGAGATTTCAAGCTGTAAAACGCTTTTTTGAACATCTCGATACGATTATTTTTGACGAAGTTACACTCTCTTGAATTTTGCCTATTTTTGGAGGGTAGAGTAAGTGATGCTTTAATTTTGTTGAGAAGTGTATGTAATGTTAATATGAATAAGCATTTTAAGCATTGCGTAAATCCGACAATAATCGACGCGTAACTTAAATAATTAAAAACATTTTTACGCTTCACATTATTAAGCAAAAGCCTTGATATTTTTCTATTCAATTGGGTCACGATAGTAATCTAGTTTAATCTTTATATCGTTTTCCAGACAACTCATTGTCAACTAAATTTTTGAAAAAAGCTACTTTTTTTATTCTTAAATACCAATTATAAAAATCTTGATTAGGACACAAATTACGAAGATTTGAATAAAAAAGAGTACAAAGTCTTTTTGAGTCTAGTGGGTTAATACAATTTATCATAACATAAAATATTTTTATTTGAGGTCAACAATAATTCATAAACCTGAAGATCAATTACGGAGAAATTTTGTGAAAAGCTTCAAAAACATAAAAGAAGATTCACTAATATTGGACTTAAAAAGTAAACTTGCCAATATTTTGGAGACAAACTTTAATGCCATAAATCTATATTGCCAGCGTTTTAAAGAGATCAAGGAATTATATGATGAAAACATGAAATTTGATGAAAATAACATTCGAAATAACAAACAATGTTATTTGTTTCGAAAATGGTGTACTCGTTACAAACAAGAAATAGACATGATCGACAAAGTTATCAATTATCAACCACTGGGCATATTTCTCATTCATCTTGATCGTTTCAAAAACTCAGCTCTAAGTGCGCCCAAAAACAAGAAAAATCTTACAGAAGCTGTTATACTAGGGTAAGTTAAATGTGCTCTAACAAAATCCAATATACTCTAAAAATACACTTTAGAAACGCAAAAAACAATAGGCCAAAAACGAGCAAATAAATCTAATGGATGTTCGATAAATTATTTATTCATGCAATGTATCGCGATACTAGTTTCAGCCTGACTAGGCCTTTTTCAATCGCATTAATCTGAACATACAAAAATAAATAAATAAATAAATTAATTAACACATATTATAAATTATTACGCACTCGGTCAATAATTAAAAAATTGAAGACTAAATAAACGTTGTCGGTGAATACCACATGATG
>NW_012071984.1:0-1810 GCF_000956235.1 Wasmannia auropunctata | reverse complement strand
TATATATATATATGTATGTATATATATATATATTAAATAGGTATTTTATTATTTGAAAATGCATTTATATTATATATAAACTCATGTATGCTAACAGTGATCCAAATACAAAAGAAATGACAAATAAAATAAATTTTATTCTCTTCTTTAATGTTAATAGTATTTATTTTAAAGTAATATTAACCGTTTAATTATTAACATAATTAACATTAAACAAATTAACATGAAATAAAGTAGTATAATCAATTGAGACATTAATTTATCAATTAATTTATCAAAATTTATTATGCTCCAATTAAAAGATGTCCATATTGACGAAAAATGTGTAAGTAAATTTTATTATTGTGTGATTAGATTTACCCTATATATATATGCAATTCTGGCGCGTTGATGGCGTGAATACAAACACGCACGTGTTCGGCAGCCGGTTGTTCGTTAGACCTAACGAACTTCTATTGACTCACCTCGAAATATCTCGGGAGATGTGGTTCGAGCGCAAAACCGAAAATATCGTTCTCTCTCAGTTGGCACGGCTGGCCTCACAAAATAGGATATAACGCTACACAAGACGAAATCCTACCGTCTGAACGCACTGATTGACTGTCTGACACTGATCACGTGAATCGTAGTTTGAGAAGAGAAACGGATCTAGCGGCTGGTTAAAACCGAAAGGGGGGGCAACTAGATTTCTTAGCATCCCTTATTCTTATGCATAGTTAATGTTACAAACATAAATGTAAGCATAGAAGTTATATAGAATTATCCATAATCTTTGGAAAAAAACTACTCGTTGTAATAATGAGGTGCAACAAAATATCAAGACAGCAAATACTGAAAAAAATGTATTATTTAAAATCGTACATAATATTTAAACATTGATTCATATAAAAATTTAATGTCACAGCTATGGTGCTTTTTAAAATATTGAATTATATAGCTTGTATCTTAATAGTACACAATTTCAATATTTCTGAAACTCTATAATTTCTAAATAATTAAACAATTTAAAATAAAGACTTTAAAAATATTTTAAAATACATTTATTATTCTCACACAATTAAATATATAAAAAAGTTTTTATTAATAAAATAAAATTTGATATTTGTATACATATTTTTAATAAGTATTTCCTCAAATAAGTATAAGATATTTCTTTAAAAAAATAGAATTTTATATTTTTAAAATTAATTTAATTTTTATTGTAAGTAGCATAATAATTGAAAATGTACTCCGTCTAAATTTCTAATATTACCTCTTCTTTATTCAGTTTCGTGTGTAATGTTGATAATTTTGATTCTTCTATAATATACATATAATGCATAAAATAATTATATAATAGAAAAAGAATAAAATAACTATAAAATAATAGTATAAAATAATTATCTTATGCAATTATTCTTTTAGGATATACAGATTCAAAAGGACAAAAAATAGAAATATAATTTTAAAAACAAATTGTTTAATATCAAAAGATACGATAGTTTCCACGTCAGCTGAACGCGCTGCACGAGATCGCCTCGTGTCTCTATACGCGAGCCGACGACTTGTGAGTATCTGAGATAATCAAATCTCAGTAACGGACTCACAAGGGAACCTCGCGAAGTGTCAAATTCTGATCTTAACGAAACTTTTTATACATGTAGGTTACCTAAATAGATGAATTTAGAAATTAACAGTTGCGACCCAAAAACGGTTTAAAGGGATGAAACCACCCCTTATATATAAATTAATTTTTCTTTTTTTCGTTATATCTCGAAAACTATTCAAGATATCAAAAAATGTTTTATACAAAAGTTTTACAGTAAAATTA